>NC_090059.1:9532123-9637768 GCF_038355195.1 Osmerus mordax | reverse complement strand
TCTCTCTCTCTCTCTCTCTCTCACACACACACACACACACACACATACATACACAAACACACACACAAACACACACAGGCACACACAAACACTCAGATCCTCTTTCTCCCAATCACACACCTGAGCATGATCTAGAGGCTACCGTCTATTAGTAATTGTTCTGAGTAACTAAGAACAATAGTATGTAGTAACAATATAGTAACTTTTACTACACCATTCCACTCCACCATTCTACTACATCCATCCACTCCACCATTCTACTACATCCATCACTCCACCATTCTACTACATCCATCCACTCCACCATTCTACCTACATCCATCCACTCCACCATTCTACTACATCCATCCACTCCACCATTCTACTACATCCATCCACTCCACCATTCTACTACATCCATCCACTCCACCATTCTACTACATCCATCCACTCCACCATTCTACTACATCCATCCACTCCACGCATTCTACTACATCCATCCACTCCACCATTCTACTACATCCATCCACTCCACCATTCTACTACATCCATCCACTCCACCATTCTACTACATCCATCCACTCAACCATTCTACTACATCCATCCACTCCACCATTCTACTACATCCATCCACTCCACCATTCTACTACATCCATCCACTCCACCATTCTACTACATCCATCTACTCTACCATTCTACTACATCCATCTACTCCACCACTCTACTACATCCATCTACTACACCATTCCACTCCACCATTCTAATACACCCACGTACTGCACCATTCTACTTCTCCATTCTACTCCACCGTTCTACTCCACCGTTCTACTTCACCATTACACGGCGAACACACACTTCTGCCCCACATCATCCCCCACACAAGCCACTATCCTCCTTGTGAAGCAGGAAAGCTTTCTGGATGTGGGTGACATTGGGAGTGGTAGTGAGGGCTGCTGAGGGCAGGACTAGTGTCAGCTGTGGGCTGAAGATGACTGCAATGCCCGGGACTCCCAGCTCCTCCCACTAGCCCGACTGACCCAGCGCTCAGAGCCTCGCAGAACCACATGACTCATGTATGACACACCCCACCTACCATAAACACCCATACACTCACACATGCACACACACACACACACAATAAGCACTACCATACCAACACCCAAACACATGAACACACTAACACCCACATCCACACCCATACAAAAAAGCACACACACGCACACACACACACGCAGATACAACAGAACTACTTCAGCCTGGGGCTGGGCCACAGTTTGACGCTAGTGGATCAGACAGAGGCAATGGGGGAGAAGGAAGCCTTCATTTACAAGGCAGCATGGCGTTACACAGCGCAGCACAAACAAGCACAGGACATCAAGACAGGATTACGATCGACCAGCGGACCCCCGCGTACGACCACGTCTGGACACCTCTGTTCCGCACGGCCTCGCACACATCTCCCCCCAACACCTCCCTATCTCAACACTTCCAAACCAGGGTTCAAACAGGAACAGAACCAGGCTACATGTCAACGATCGGCGCGTGCAAAGTGTTCTACGACAACCGTCAAGAACTGAAGCCTGGCCTTGGTTCTGGGCCTGTGTGGACGGCTTTGCACGGAGAACAATCCGGAGTGGAGGACAGCCTGGGAGCTGGATGCTGAGCTGACCGGCTTCTCCACCGCCCCCAGCAAGGACAGCAGTCTGGGAACACGGCAGGCGAAACAAGCACACACCACCCAGACCTGCTGTACCGTGCAGGAGATGCAGAGCGCGCATGCAAGCACATGCAGACACATGTTCACAACAGCACACACACACACACGTTCACAAAAGAACATGTGCACGCGCACACACGCGCACACACACACTTACAGAAGCCCCCGACCCACACACACACCCTTCCCTTTGTCACATCATGGACAGTAAGAGCAGGATCCCCACACCTCATGGAACAGCCACCTCTGCCAGTCAGAAAGTCAAGCCCCCCGACACGACTCCCCCCTCCTCAACACACACAGTGCCTGGTGCTGCCAGCCCCCAGCCAGTGAACAGCACCAGCTGTCTGATCGGTTTCCTTTGGGGCGGTGGAGGGAGAAGAACTGTAGAGAGGATAGAGGCCACTCACTGCTGGGTGTACCGTTTGCGTCACTTAACGCTCCCCATCCACAGCATGGAAACACCAAACACAAATACCTTTGTTCATTTTTTTTGTTTATTTTCATGAACCAGGGGTAAAAGACCTCAGTCTTCGTGGGCTACTTCTTGTCTATACTGAGAAGAACCGCAGATGCATAACTCATAACACAACAATGCTACCTCGTTTCTCTTTACCTCCAGGCCTTACCGTAAAAGAACCAACATCATACATGACCATATATAGCCAGTAATGCAAGTTGTAGTCCATGGCAGATAACCTAAAAAAAACTACAATCAATCCCAGTCTTACCTGGGGCCATCGATGCCATCGTAGGCTCCTACGGTGACGTTGCGAAAAAGTTTCCTCTTAGCTTTCTCACTGCGAGTCTCTGGAAATCACAAATAAATCACAGGTATTCACCATATACTCCCCAGCATTGAGGTGTGTGTATCTTTGTGTAACTCGCAGTGTTATAGTCTATCTCCAGCGACCACATAGCCGACTGTCTGTGTGTCACTGATGTTCCTGACTGTGGCCCAATATCTAGTCAGCTTACAGTACTGTACTGTACAGTAGGCTTGTAGTAACACGTTTGTGTGTACAGGAACTGGCTGAGTGGACCTGAATGTGTCTCACCTGATCGGTCCTTAGTGGGCACGGCTTACCTCCTCCACACACTCTGATGGGAACCAACCAGTCCGACCCTTCACTGTGCCCTCCCAGAAGCCCCCCTCGCCTACACTCAACACTGAGAGAGAGCGAGGGAGAGAAAGAGAGAGAGAGAGAGAAAGAGAGAGAGAGAGCAGAGAACAGAGAACAGAGAGAGAGAGAAGAGCGAGATTATGAGAAAAAAAGAGAGAAAGAATGAAAGAAAGTAAGAAAGGGAGGGGAGGAGTGGAAAGTGGAGGGAGACCAAGAGTCAGAGAAAGCAAGGCATAGTGAATCAGGTCATCACAACCAGCACCGACCCTCAAACCCTCGAGCCACGAGTCCCCCCCTCACCTTTGACCTTTGTCCCCCTTGCTGAGCGTGAGCTCTCTGTCGCCGTGGGAAGTGTACGCCCGCGTGGCCACGTACACACGCCCGGGACGGCACTGTACATTCGCTTCATCTGACCGCCGGACACACCCCCGCCGCTCCCCGCGCCGCCACTAACGAGAAGGAGAGAGGAGGAGGGAGGAGGAGGAGAGTAGGAGAGGAGGGGAGGAGGAGGGGAGAGGAGGAGGGGGGGAGGGAGGGAGGAGAAGGAGGAAGAGGGAGGGAGAGAAAGAGGAGGAGGGGAGAAGGAGGGGAAGAGGGAATGCAAGGCGGAGGAGGAGGGAGAGGAGATAGGACAGGAGGGGGGAGGATGGAGAGATGGGAGAGAAGGGGGGAAAAAAGGAGAGAAGAGAGTGAAGAAAACCTCCCTCAGAGCATTGGTTTTCTACATACACATATATATATTCTGGATGCGTTCCCTCCTTGGTCCGGCCCGTCCTCACCCTTGTCTGCCGCGGGGGCTGCCGTAGCCTCTCCTCCGTGTCGCTTTGCCCGCCCCCCTCTGGAGGGGGAGCGGGTCCTGACCCGGGGGGCTGCTAGAGCTCCGCCCTCCCAGAGGACACTCTGCGCTGAGCCTGCACGGACACACAGCAGCCTCACTCACTGGAGAACTCACCACCGGGCTGGGTTAGCTGGGAGTGACTGACTAACTGACTAACTGGCTGACTGATTAACTGACTGATTGACTGCCTGCTGATTGACTGCCTGGCTGATTGACTGGACGACTGACTGGCTGACTGACAAACTGACTGATTGACCGACTAGCAGACTTACTCTTTGACTGACAGCCAGCTTTGTGGTTTTTATTTGATCATATTTTATAGAAACCTTAATTAAACTAGGCAAGTCAAACAAAAACAAAACAAAACAAATGACGAACCAAATTAATGTATTCCCTGAAAGACAAAGTCCTCACTTTTACAGTAAGCTCAATGATCAAAAGAAAGACACTAGAGGTAAGATGTTTCTCCTCAGATCAAATGACAGCTAACACAAGTTTAGCTTCAGGAGCCTTTAACTCTGGGGCCTTTCGGTACCTGCACGGATTGGCTGGTGCTTTGTTGGGCGGGGGCCGCTTGCTCAGGCAGGGTCATGCTGTTGTCACTGTTGCGCGGAGGAGGGGGTAGGGGTGGGGCAGGGGCAGAGACAGAGGCAGCGCGCGGGTGCTCTCCCTCCGTTTGGGGGCGTACTTTGGGATTCAGAAAGGGCACTGAGGACATGGGGGAGAGGGGAGGGGAGGAGGAAGGGAGGGGAGGAGAGGAGGTAATGAAGAGGGGAGGTGAGGGGAGGTAGTGAGTGGGGAGGTGAGGAAAGGAGAGAAGAGGTAAGAGGAGAGGAGGTAAGAAGAGGAGAGGGGAGGAGAGGTAAGGAGAGGGGAGGAATGGGGGCAAGTGCAGAGAAACAGTAGAGGCAGGAAGTAAGATCGTAAGGGTAGATACCAATCAGATAAAGGTGAGGTTGGTGTATAGAATGACCGTAGATGTGGAGAGAAGAATGTTCTCTCTCCATGTGAAGAGACTGAGAAGACGACAGAGGACTCACCCGTGTCTGTGTTGTGATGGTTCTTGATAATTTCCCCGAGTTCAAAATGGCCGGCCATTACCGCTACCTGCAAAACACACAGCATTCACTCGCTCAAGATCAATGTACATTCATTAATACAGACAGGCACTTTCTGTGGATGCATACGGTATTTAAACATCAACAAAGGTTAGGATGAGGGCCTATAAATGGAATGTTTAAGATAATATGATACCCGGATACGATACTATTGAAACCTGGAAGCTAGACCCACAGGAAGTGGACCCTGTTGATGTTCAGGTTTCTATTCATACCTGGAAGGGGGTTTGGCCATGTTTGTTCTTGGCTTCCTTATTGGCTCCCCGATACAAAAGAACTCGGACACAGCTCTCCTGATTGAGAGATACAATAATCATTCAATAAATCATACAGAGATACAATAATCATTCAATAAATCATAAAGAGATACAATAATCATTCAATAATCAAGCTTGGAGTCCCAGAACCAATACTATTAAATAGATACAATCCTCATATTTATACATATATATATATAATATGGTGCCTACCTTGTTGTAGAGGGCAGATATGTGAAGTGGAGTGTTCCCTGAGGCGTTCTGAGCAGTTGTGTCCGCCCCATAAAACAGGAGGTGCTCCAGATGCTGGGCAAAGCCGTACTGGCAGGCCTTGGGAAGGGTGCGTGTGGAGCAGAGATTCACACATGACATGGTTATACTAAGTCACTTAGGAGAAGTTAGGCAAGGGAAAAGGCTAAAGAGAGACAGCTACTGTTGTTGGAAAAAATCTACAAGAACGTAAAGCATGGTACATAGTATAGCTGTGTGGTTTTTATTAGCATCTAAATAACAAGTGAATAAATGAATATACATGTATACCGTATATATAATTGTATGTACACTGTATATGATAAGGGTTCGAGTTAACCCTATCCCTTACCCTATATATATTAAGTAGCAGTGAACAAAATGTAGAAGAGACAGACAATCAAGGCAACACAAATAAGCTTTGCATGTTTCCTCAATCCCAGTCATAAGACTGGTCACACTATAAGAACACAAAAGAATAGAATAGGACGCCATGACAACCAAACTGTGCTGCACAGAGATCATGAGAAACCGCTTCAGAGAATGACACACAAGGCAGCAATTAGACAAACGGGTGCAGGAAGATAGAGATATACAAGAGAGAGAGAGAGAGAGAGAGAGTGGGAGAGAGAGAGAGGGAGTGGGAGAGAGAGAGGGAGTGGGAGAGAGAGCGAGGGTGTGGGGGAGAGAGAGGGAGTGTGGGAGAGAGAGAGAGAGAGAGAGAGAGAGAGAGAGAGAGAGAGAGAGAGGAGAGAGGGGGAGAGGGAGACACGGAAAGAGAGAGATGGAGAGAGAGAGATGGAGAGAGACAGAGAGAGAGAGAACGAGAGAGAGAACGAGAGAGAAAGAGAGAGAGATGGAGAGAGACAGAGATTGGGAGAGAGAGCGATAACTAATCCAATGTCTTGTCATCATTGGACTCAACATGAGATGATTTTGTCGGAGTCTTCCTCATGCAAATTGACTGTTACCAGTGTAATGTTATGGAATCCTTAGATGCAACACGACACCAGACTTTCCAATTTTGTCATTTCCAATTTCATTTGTCGTCTCCTTTGCTTCTCCAATCAGGATTCTCCTTCATTTCATGTTTTTATAGATGACCCCTCTCTGACCCTCAGAGACAGCCTTAGGCAGCATCCCAGTATACCAGCGTGGATGGATACTGTACTTAACCATTGCGGGGCTGTCAGTCAGTGGTGCAGTCTAGTGTGTAATAGTGGGCATACTGTCAATCAATCCCCACCCCCCTCTTCCTCCTCCCTTCCTCCCCATGTATCCTTCCTCATTTCCTAGACAGCATACAGGAACTCCCAATGGGCCCTCTGTTTACGGTGTGTCTGTGTATCCAGTAGACTGCACCACTGACGGACACGGGGTGTACCTTGTGTATTTCTTGCATTCCAAACTCCTCTTCATCCCTGAGCTAGGGAGAGAGAGAGGAAACAGAGAGAGAGAGAGAGGAAGGAGGAGGGACACAGGATGGAGAGACGAGTGATGGGCAGGCAGTGGAATACACAAGACTCAGAATAAAATAGAATAAAAAGAGAACCTGACATACATTACTTAAATACAAAAAGATGATAGGAGACCCCATGAAACTGGATAAAAAAAGAAAGTGACAAGTCCCAGAAGTAGAAAGAGAGTACAGTAAATAGACAGACAGGCAGAGAGAGACAGACAGACAGACAGACAGAGAGACAGACAGACAGACAGACAGATACCTGGTGAGACTCCTCCCATCCGTTCTCATCCCTCACTCCCAGCTTGGCCCTGTAGTAGAGCAGCGTCTCACAGCAGGAGGTGTCGCCCCCTGTCAGCAGGGCGTGGTACAGCGGGGTCAGGCCACAGCGGTCCCGGTAATCAGGTGACACTCCCATGGACAGCAGAGCCTGGAGAGGGGCACAGTACGGGCCAACGCATGTGAAACCATCTGTGTTTGTTAGTGTGTGCGTCTCAGGGTTTGGAGAACAGAACCTACAACTCTTTTTTTCTTTTCTTTGTGTGTGTGTTTGGGTGTGAGAGAGAGTGTAGGGTAATGAGTAAAACCATTTCTGTTAGTTTGTTAAAGTAAGTGTGTGTGCAATGTTCTTGTTGGGGGTTTGTACAGAAGGTGTGTTGGTGTTTTTCTGTGTGGTTGGGATGTTGTGTTAATGTGTGTGTGTACAGAATGTGTGCGTATACGTATCTGTGTGTGTGTGTTAGTGTGTGTGCGTCTCACTGAGCGTGTCACTGTAGGGATAGGGTTGTGGTTACCAGCAGCCCAGCATGGTTGTGTGCTATGACAGCCTTGTGTATGGCTGTCAGTCCATCTCTGGTTCTGAAGTCCACATGGGCCCCGCCCAGAACCAGAATCCTGATGCCTTCCACAGACAGACCCGACTGCATTGCCACAGACAGGGGACTCTCTGGAGGGGGAGGGGGTGGAGAGACAGAGAGAGATATATTGTGAGACACGGGAGAGATAGAGAAATCGAGAGAGAGAGAGAGAGAGAGAGAGAGAGAGAGAGAGAGAGAGAGAGAGAGAGAGAGAGAGAGAGAGAGAGAGAGAGAGAGAGAGAGAGAGAGAGAGAGAGAGAGAAAGGAAGGAGGGAGGGAGGGAGGGAGGCAGGGAGGGAGAAGGTGATATAGAGAGTGATAGAGAGATACATAGATAAAGAGAGGGGTGGAAAGCGATAGATACATGGAGACAGAGAGAGAGATAGAGATGCAGCGAGAGAAAGAGGAGGGAAGTTACAAATATCTGTTGATAAATAGTTGGCCTGACCTCTACACTGGGGCAATGAGGAATCTTGTGAACTGGAGTCAGACCTAATGACCCTCCCAGGCTGCTGTGGAACTCACCTCCGGTGTCAGGGTCATGGTAATTTGGGTCAAGACCCTTCTCCAGCACTTTTGAGATCTTCTCAATGGAGCCAGCCTGAATGTAATCCAGAAATTTCTTCAAGCTTGCCTATAGGGATTCATCAGAAAACTTGTTATCTTTCGTTTAAATATCTATTTTTCTCTCTCCATACACAGTTAGTGTTCTTTAGAATGGCAGTGCACGTGTTTACAAAATGCTACACGATCGTTCGAAAAAAAGAATACCTTGGTGTGAAGTTTTGCAAGTAATTTTTCGTCAAGGTTTGTCTGTTTATAAACCCTGGTCTTGTACCTAAACTGAAGAACAGGAAAGACATGCATTAAAATTCATTCTAGGTCATTGAGTTAAAAATAAACTCTTCTCTCCTTCGTGACAGTTTATGCCTCTGCTATGAGGGTGTTCGGTTAGGTCTCTGGTCTATCTGTTGACATTCATAAAACTTTGTTACCCATGAACTTAAAAATGGGCTTTAAGAATCCATAGAAATCCAATATATAATATTATTGTTATCAATAATGTAGTTGGAATATTATAATTCACATCACTGACATAACATCGTAGTATTATTTATATATTTGCTGGCACGGCCTCTATAGATAATCTAAACAGTGTACTGCCTTCTCTGAAACCAGTGTTCCAGTTATACTGTATAAAAGCCCCACCCATGTCAGACACATGCTGTACAACCAATACACCACCAGAGAGCGCCTTGACACCATTCAGTGTGTCAGAGCCTGCCTCTCTCCTAGTGAGATGTGCAGCATCTCTGCAAATGGAAACACAATCTATGTCATGTCACACCCATTGGCAGCAAGCTCATCTGAAAAACGACTTTCGATAAGAAGTTCCTTTTCTGTAAGTGTAAAGAGAACCGCTGCCAGTCCTCTCAGCATAGGACACATTCAAATGTGAAAAGCAAACTGATCATTTCCTCATTGCATCTCTCCCCCTCTGAAACCCCTTGTCTCTTTGTTTTCCCCCTGTTCCCTTACCTCCAGATAGGGGCACCCCCTTCTCAAAGGATTGTGGGTATTCTCGGAGGGGCCCGCTCCTCGTCCAGGAACTTGGCGTCCCCGACCGTCCCCCCGCCGGCTGGAACAGGCCGTAGTTGTAGACGTCCCACAGCGACTCGCTCAGGGTGCAGATTACCTGGTGCTTGGCGCTCCACACCATGTCGTCAGGGTCGAACTGGAGACACCTCTGACGAGGGGGTGGGGGGGGGTTTGGGGAGGTGGGGGGGGGGGGAGGTGGGGGGGGGGAGGTGGGGGGGGTTGGTCAAGCCATGGGTGTTTTAAAGTGGGTACGAGTGTGTGTTTGTTTGTGTGTGCAGCGAGGGAGGGGGGGATGAAAATGTGTGTGTGTGTGTATGGGTGGAATGAACATGGCAGGGGTGAGGTATGGGGGATTTGGTCTGTAAGGGCGTGTGTGTGTGTGTGTGTGCGTGCATGTGGAGGGCGAAGTGAACATGCATTTACATTTAGTCATTTAGCAGTCGTGCTGAATAAGAGCGTCTGCTAAATGACTAAATGTACAGGGACATTCCCCCGAGGCAAGTAGGGTGAAGTGCCTTGCCCAAGGACACAACATCATTTATTTAAGCACACATACATGCATGTTGGGGATTGAGCATGGCGGGGGTGTGGATAGTTCAGGGTTGCATGTGTGTGTGTGTGTGTTTGTTGGATGAGGAAGATGAGGATACATGCAATTTAAAGTGTCTGTATGTGTGTGTGTGTGTGTTGCATGCAAATGAAATATTAAGTTAATAATTAAACAGTTGCCATGTCCATAACTGATATAAAGATCTAAACAACATGATTTATAATTAGCCTGCGAAGTGGAGCAGTGCTCAACACTTCCTCCTCCAGTTTACCAGCAACAGCAAAAGCAGAAACTTCACTTTCCTCTCGGCTATTTTTTAAGTTGTTCTGTCTGCATAAACTCAAGACCTGCATAGCAATCAATGAGAAATATAGATTTTTAAATAGTCACTCGGAGAATAAAGCTCTATTCACACACACACACACACACACACACGCACACACACACACACACACACACACACACATGCACGCACACACATACTGTACATACACCAGGGGCTTGCTGGTCACAATGGACCAAAGCCTTTGATGTTTTATATTCGTCTGGTGCTGCACATAATTAGATTTTACAGCTATTTCTTTGTTGCCCATATTCCATATAATTCCATTTCTATACGTCTTACAGTGAGAGGACAAGGCTTTTTCTTCCCAGTCTAAGATGAACTTATTATAGCCCCACCAGCCTGAGAACAGCGGTCAGTTGGAGATGTATGGAACCACCCCACATCATTTTCTCCATTCTTATAAAGTGAAATTGCAGCGCTCAGCATAATGCCTTCTCGTCCAGGCCCCTCCCCTTTCCTCTCGTCCTCCCCCCTCCCTGTACCTGTTTGATGCTGTAGCCAACACCATTGGCATGGCAACGAGTTCATTAGAGGAGCAAGGCATCCGTTGCCGTAGCAATGCCTTGGTGGTCCCTGGGAGGTACACCGCATGAGGAGAGGCGCGTGTGTGTGTGTGCGTGTCTATCTGTGTACATGTTTACGCTGCATGTGTGCACGCTCTTCCGTGCGTGTGCTTGTGTGGTTACATGAGTGTGTGCCACGATCAGTGTGTCTGTGCCTGTAACCGCGTGCCGGTATCTCTGTGTTTGTGTGTGTGCCTATTTCTGTGTGTGCCACTATTTGTGTGTGTGTGTGTATTCCCTGCGAGAGACTACTGTAATATATATGAGGGTGACTTCCTGCCAGATAGTTATCTCAGGCTGTGTTTCTGTCTGGCTATGTGCTTCCATGAAGCTCTCTCTAATAAAGCACAGCACAGCAATATGAGTCATACGTCATCCTTTGACTCAGATCAATGTAAGGAGCTGTTGTGTGAATACCCACTGTGTTTAACTATTCATCTCTATCTGTCACACTGCCTCTCTCTGGTGTCCAGCGATTCTCTCTCTCTCTCTCTCTCTCTCTCTCTCTCTCTCTCTCTCTCTCTCTCCACCTCCCTCATCCCGCCCTCCCTATTATTTCCATCCTTCCCCTCCTTT
The DNA here is from genome assembly GCF_038355195.1 of Osmerus mordax. Classification (NCBI taxonomy): domain Eukaryota; kingdom Metazoa; phylum Chordata; class Actinopteri; order Osmeriformes; family Osmeridae; genus Osmerus; species Osmerus mordax. The sequence goes on along the minus strand of NC_090059.1, from coordinate 9,626,533 downwards.
TGTCTCTCTCTTTCTCTTTCTCTCTCTCCCTCTCCCTCTCTCGAACTCCACCATGTTTTAATACCCTTCCTCTCCCTCCTTCTCTGCATCCCCCTCTAATCCACACCGATTATATTTCACCTGCGAGGTGGCGGCAGTGTTCGTGTTGGTCGGTGGGCGGGCCACAACCCCCTCTGGTGACGCTGCCCTCAGACCAACACCGCTCTCCGACTCCATCTTCCCGCCTCTCACTTCACTCTCCAGCCTGGCCCTCCCCAAACTCATTAAAACCTTATTAGATAATTAGCAATTACAGTTATATTGAGGGCATATTAGCTGACATGTAGAACAGTCGATGCAATGTTCTGGGATTTGAAAGTGGAGATGATGATGGGGGAGGGGTTGGCTGGGGGGCTGGAGCTCTAACCTGCGCTGTCTGGGAGTGTGGAGGCGTTGGGCAGCAAACTACTTCTCAACTGCTTCTGCCATTCGGAGGCCTTGTGAATTATTGCTAACTCCCTGCTTGAGAATATTAGTATTATGACCATAAGCTGCAGGTTGGGTCAATTTATTAATGGCATGGCTGCTGGGTCTTGCATGAACCAGAAGTGAAACCTTCAGAGAATGTATTTTGGTATGTTTTTGGGGGGTTCTTCATTGGCTTCTATGAAACACCTGTGAATGAAGTCATCAGTGGTTTTACAGCTGCGTTCATCACTGGTCTAGGCTTAGGTGTTACAAGATGATAGACTGCAACCAGCCTGCTGTCATGAGCTGAAAACCTTGACAGTGTTGTGTCTGACATCATGCACCTACTGTCTGTTTGATGTCGGGGATTCCGATGCGGAACACCATCATGGTCAGGTGGGTGTCTTCCAGGGGCGCCACGGTGGTCATGCTACGCTCCATGTGGGCCCGCTTCTTCTGCAGCGCGTTGGACGGGGCCTGGTGATGGTGCTGCTGATTGGCTGCGGCCAGGTGGAGCTTACTAGTTGGCTGAAGGTGAGGAGGGACTTGATTGGACGTGTAAGGGATTCCCCGGTTACCAGGGTTACTGGACCTCGGCGGCCGATCTCCCCTCTGTCGCCCGACCACGATGGCGGACGGTTTGCCGCCCTCTCCCTTCCCTTCCCGTCTCCCTCCCTTCATCTCCACCTCCACCAGACCCTCCATCCCTCCGTTCTCCTTCTCTCGCCCTCCCTCCCCTCTCCTGCCGCTCCTCCCCTGTTCCTCTTCCTCCTCCTCATCCTCCCCATCCTTATCATCCTCCCCTGGATAGAAGTGTTTGTTGTTTCCCAGCATCCTTGGTGGTGCGGCGTCACTGCAGGGAGGGCTGGGGGACAGTGCTGTCATGGCAACGTGACATGGCCGCCCCGCGCGAGCTCAGTTTCACCCTGAAAGACATCCTGTTGGGGAGACAAGGAGGGAGAAGGACACCGTTATCCACTCTGAACTCCATCGTTTTGAGAAACAGACTGTGTGGAAACTAGGTAGTACACATCAAAAAGTCGCGCAGAAATCCCACAGTGATGTGTGACAGGAGAATGAGTGGGAGGGTGACATTGGTATCCCAAATGCAGAATGTGAACCAGTCCGGTCTACATTTTCCATTTAGCTGCTGAGCATCCAGGAGGGAATAGCGGAGCTGAAGAAAGACCCACTATTAATAAACTCTATGAATCTGCATCCCAGGTTCATTGCAGGAGAGCGAGAAAATGGGAGTTTAGTCATCCCAAGTGGGTAAGCTAACGCTGCGCTAAGCTAGCCTACTGTAATGTTAATGAAGTCGCAACCCATATTGCTTTCTCTGGCACACCTCAGCAATGGTAGCCAGACAACACGCAGTGAAACACAGTTTCTCTTTCCTGGGTGTTTGGCTGGCACGGCCCTCCTTGCCGTACCACGTGGGCCTGTCGCCTGGCTGCAACCCCTGGACAGCACGCCTCAACGCGGGTGGATGACGCCGGGAATCCCCCAACGCCTCATTTCCTGCACTGTGCTCTGAATCAGAGATGGAGTCTGGGAGTTGGAGGCGGAGCGGAGACAGAAGACCGGAACCTTCTTACGGACAGATGGAGCTCAATAAAACATCACATGCGGCTTGCGAGGACGGCGATCGCTTCGGGTGGGGGGGTTGGGAACTAGGGCAGCAGGCTACGCTCAGAAAAACAAAAAAAAACACGTCAATCACACACATGCAAGGCATGATGTGAAGAGACAAGCTACTGTAGGGGATGCTGGACTGTAACCAAAAAAGAAAACACACACGGTTTTGAGAATGCCAGTCAAGCTGACAGCTGTTAGAGAGACAGGAAGGAGCTGTGTCTGGTCAGGACATCAATATGGAATGGTCACGTCTCATTGGATGTGAGGAAGTGTGCCAAGGCAGCAGATTTGAATGGTGGGGGTGAGTGAGTAAGGGCCAAAGGGGGACGAAAGGGAGAAGTACTTGTGGAGTGAGAGAGAGAGAGCGATGGTGGAGTGTGTGTGTGTGTGCGTGTGTGTGAGGGGAGCGTTGGGGGGGGGATTAACCCCTAAGGAGCCAATGAGTGACAGGGGCGCTCAGACTTCACTGTAAGCGAGTGCTTGTGTGGCACGGTGAGGTGGGGCACCGAGGGTAGGGGAGGCCGGGGGGAGGGGGTTGGGTGGAGGGGGTAAGTGTCGGACATTCTCTGTATGCGGAAACTGTTGACATGCGAAACAAAAACTGGAGGGTCGGAGCATCTGTACCGAGTCTCAAAGGAAATCAATGAGGCAAATAACTGGAAGAGAACTTACAGGGAATTTATAGACGCTGCAGAGAAGCACCACAGTGACTGGCCTGCACTTTAAAACGATCCTGCAAAGACAACTAAAAAAACGAACTAAGCTTTAAGCTGAAATCCCTTTGAACGATTCACACCAAACATGCTCTGAAGACCTCCAAGCCTCAACGGAAGTTTGATTCGGACTCGATAATTCACAAGTTGCACCTGCGATGCTCTGGTGCGTTCCCACCATCATTCGGTCAACGAAGAAGGAATGGAAGAGGTTGATTCATGTCGATCGTCATCATCAAATATTTAAGGACTCTGAGTCTGCAACGGGGGAGATAAGAGAAGAGGAGGGTAGACCGAGGGGAGACGGGCAAACAAGCTAACTAACTGTGGGGGGGGGGGGGGGGGGGGGGGACAAAGGGAGGAGGGGAAAGAACCAGGATACAGAGAGGGAGAAAGAAAACAGGGCGCAAGCAGGGTAATCAGATTGAGAGAGAGCGAGAGAGAGAGAGAGCGAGAGAGAGAGAGAGCAAGGGAGATAGAGAGGGAGGGAGGGTCAGAGAGAGACGGCAAGTTGAGTGGTGAAGCTGAAAGTAGTAGTAACATGTTTAAGAAAGAGAAAAGATTAGAAGGAATACTGCCAAGGAAAGGGCAAGGGAAGACAGCAGTCCCCATTATGGAAACAATGGAAGGATAAAGCCAGAGTGGAATAGAGCGAAGATGAAAGGAGGAAAGTCCCTTGTCCTTTCAATAACCACTAAAATCACACTTTGTGGTCTGTCCGACTGATTCACGTGGAGCCCCCCCTCGGGCTCGCCCAACTGAGGACACAAGAGAACGAGAACAATGAGATGGCAACGGTTTCTCAGAGGCAGCAGAGTTGAAGAGAGAGAGACAGCGTTCTCAGAGGAAGCAGTATGGTATAAGACACGCACACACACATACACACACACACACACACACTGACACACAGACACACACACGATATAGGCCTGAACTGGTAAAGAGCCAGAAGCCTTGGTGAGGTGAGAAGTGTTTAGGAGGCGTGTGAGGTCCAGGCAAGTGGGGGCAGATGAACAAGCCGAGGTGAAACCCTTAGAAAAACCTGAAAAGGCCGAGCCGAACAATGGTGGGATCAGGTGCGGGGGGGGGGGGGATTCATCACAGTAACCACGGTAACCACGGTAACCGGGGGACGGAGATGGATGCCCTCCTTAGTGGCCAGGAAGCAGAAGATGGATGGGGGGAGGGTGGCAGTTACGACAGGACTGCTGATATCTTCATCTCCATCTGTCTTCTCCTGCTTCCTAAAGAGAGATAAGATGTAGAGGCCCAGCTCTGTTGAGATGCCACAAAGTCACAATGACTTTGGTCTGGTTTGACTACTTCCGCCTGCTCAGAATAGTTCGAGCACAAAGGAAGACCCTTCATGTGAATCCACCTCAAGATAGAAAATCAAATTCAGGTGTGAAGTGTCTCCCCCCTTCCCCCCCCCCCCCTTACTCTGTGAATATGTCAGTGATGACGTGTGCTGCCTGTGTACACAGGTCCAGGTTCTGTGTCATGGCGGCTCTAGCATGTCATCAGAAGTCAGAATTAAATCATGCAGGGCTTTCTCCACACGCTCTTGGGTGACTCTCAAGGGAGAGGCCATAAATATGGCCATAGCACAGGGCATTTTTCAGACCTTAAAGGCACTGACTTCCACTCACAGTCTCTCTCTCTCTGTAACTCTGTCACTCTCTCTCTCTATGTAGGACAGTGCATGTGTATAGATATATTTTCAGTGTATCGGTCCCCAGAAAGTAGAATTGGAGATCATCCAAGGAACAGATTGTCCCACTTTTACGTCCTGCAAAAGTGGAGCGGCCAAGTTCTGTCCTCCATATCCCTCACTCTCTCTCTCCCTCCCTCTCTCTCTCTTACTCTCTCGTTCACTTTCTCTCTCTCACTCTCTCCTTGTTTCTATCACTCTCTCCCTCATACTCTCCCTCTCTTTCTCAGTGGGTCTCCATCCTTCAACATCTTTCACACTTGTAGTCCTCTTTTAAGGGGAAGTATGGAACATTCTTGAATATGCTACTTAGAGCCACTGACAAGAGAAACACAAGGGAGGTTTGTCTCAAGAACTGGCCTATCAGCTGTGTGTATGGGAAGCACCTGCTTCAGAGTCAGTGAAAAGGGGAGTGGTCAGAAACGCTAGCACTGTGACGTCACACACTGTCCCTTCAGACTGGCTGTGGGGGAGGAGCTAGACCAGCCTGTGTGATGCCCAGTACAGGAAGTCAATAAACACGTATCAACGTTTGACAGATGCATTCGAGGTTGGTAATTAAAACAGGAGCTAAAGCCAAAGACAGACGGTGAATAAGTAGTGAAACTAAGATAGAATTTTTAATCACAATGAGAGTATGTAACATTTAGAATGCTGTCAAAAGTTCTAGAACATTTTGTCATGAATTTCTGGAGGCAACAATTAGCACACTTCACTTCTAAAGGGGAAAGCAGTCAAGATGGTCTAGATGTCCTGGACACTGAGATAATAATTCATTTATAATAAATACCACTCCTCAAAATACAATATAAAAATATTAATGTTAATTAAGAATGAAACTGACTGGAAAAAAAGCTGTGAAAATGGTACACCAGACACTACATGAAAACAATCCCTGCTGCCTTAATTAGTCATAATAACCTGATAAGAGACCTAATAATAACAGGATCAGCCCACATCCTCTCCTGTGATTCTCCTAACCCCTACGGCAGGGAAACCTACATCCGGCCTCGCCGAGAAATAAAACAAATTCATTTTAATCAAACAGTGTGTAGGATGCTAATCAAACCTCTATTCAAACAAAAATTATATCTAATCATTAATTAACTGCTTGATTAAAATAATTACCCCAGGCCTTCACTCCCACCGTAAACAAGTAGCAGTCCCTCGGTTCTGCTCTCCTGCTCCATCCTCTCCGTCTCCACCTCACCGAAGGGGATCCATCTACTGATTTGGACGGCCAACCGGGCCGATGGGCTTTCAAACCGAGCCCAGGATCACACTCGTGATGGGGACGGTTTCCCCCCCACCCAGTTGTCCTGGAAAAGGTTAGCAGGGAGACGTTTAGTGCCAGACCGCTCGGTTTGGGCCTGGCTGGAGGTCTGGTGCAGATCAAAACCGGCTATCTCTTTCTCCCCTCAGACTGGGAGTAAATGGGTCAGGTGGAATATGTGTTGAAGGCCGTGCTCGCGCTGGGTTTGTGGATGGGGGGGGGGGGGGGAAAGTTGGATGGGAAGGGGGAGAGTGGGGGTGCTTGTGGAAGGAGGGGGGGTAATGTGGGACAGCGAGGGAGGGAGGTAGAGAGGATGTGGAAGAGAAGGTTGGGTGTGAAAGAGGGTGGTAGGGTATATTGAGGCAGGGACTAGGATAGGGAGGGAGGGTGGAGTTCCCGGCCGGCTGAACACATCTCAGCTCAAACATCCCCCTGCTGTGTCAACTGAAATCCAGTGCTACACACAATGTCATGAGAGCTTTCAAACAGACAGACTTTGTCAGAGTGCTCATTATAAAAACTTTGAGTAAGTGCCTTCTCAAAATCTTCTACATCAATTTATTAACAGCAAGGGAATTTTTTTTTCAGTGTCTCTCTTTCAATTCTTATGAGGCAGAGCTGTCACATTAATTCAATACATATATACATGTATAGTGTATATTGCTGACTGTCACTGTGTTGCCCGGGTAAAACTCTGGTGATACTGAACCCACACTGAATCTCACCTGACAATAAAAAGATTTAACAACCATTTCAGTCATCAAATGGGCCCATAGAAATGAAAACTGATGACTTCATCTCAGGGACTTTTCTGTCACACCGAAATACAGCAGTCAACGTGTCCCTGTACAGTAATTCACACGGTTCTCAAGCTATGCAAAGGGAACAAAACGAAGCTCGTCTTTTACAGTAAGGTTCGGTGTAGGGTGCAGCGGTTACAGCAGGCTGCTTTATATGCTGAACTACACGGGAGACGAGGCAGCACCCTGCCCGGCACCCTCCTCTCCTGAAAATCTCTGACAGAGAGCACATTAAAATGCCACGGAACGAGCGATTGAACTTCAAAAGGGAACTTTGGCTGGAGGATTCCCACTGTTTCACTTCCACAGAGGAGGGAGAGAAACACAGACAGACAGGCAGACAGACAGGCAGACAGGCAGACAGACAGGCAGACAGGCAGACAGGCAGGCAGGCAGGCAGGCAGGCAGGCAGGCAGGCAGACGGCCGGAGGGCCGGAGGAACCTCACAGCGATGGTGCTCAATGTCCCAGGCACCAAGTACCTTATCTGGGGGGCACATTACAAGGACAGGGGTGTATTTTTCCTCGTAGATCTCATCTTCCCTGAACACCCAAGTGAAAGTACACCGCGCATGGCCGGCTGTACTTACTGTAAGTTGCTCTAGATAAGAGTGTCTGCTAAATGACTAAATGTAAATGTAAACTCACAGCCACGTCAGGGTCGGAGACCCATCACGGACGTCCGCCGTCAGTTCGCCTAAGAGCCCGAATCCAAGTGACAGATTCACTTGGCGGTGTTTGTCTGTGTGGACATAAAGGGGTTCTCGTAGCACTGGAGGTCCAACCAGAGCCAACAAGGTGGCGGTTCCACCCGTCAGACACGGATGACGAGAGCAGGGCCCGTTTGACGTCTGCCGAGGGAAGTCTGAGACGGGCCTGTCTGCTCTGCTTAAGGGTTCTTCTTAACTGATTAGCGGTGTGATCCACAGACGGACACCTCTGTACTTCAGGACCAAGGCTCCAATAGCAGAGGCTAGATGATCTCACACCCCTCTGGTCTCTTCCATCACCGACGCCTTCAGACAGGCGTGAAACATTTCAGACGTTCAGAAAACACTTCCTTGAGACATTGACCGAATAAATTGGACGGGCCTTTATTAAATTATGAACGTTTTTTCAATATCTTTGCTGTTTTTGCTTTTAGTTCTTCAGCCAGGCTACTTTGCAGCAGATTAGCAGGCTGCATTTGCATGGCTTACAGAAATCCTCTGAGATCTCCCCAAGGGGCTGTCCTGTGTTCTACTGTGTGAAAGGACTGCAGAGTCAGGGGGACCAGAAGTTCCTTTGTGTTCCACCTTTTAATGAGTGTCGCAAGGGGAAGACAACAAAAGGAAGGCTCATTAACATGGACATCTGAACAAGTTTGATAGTTGTTTGTGCAAATCCTTCTCGAGGCTCGTAATTAACGGCACTTAGTTAACATAACAGGTAGGGAGATGCATGTTCCATCTGTGGGGTACTTAGGATTGCAGCACTTCTAAACGAATGTCTGTGTTCACAAGTGACAGTGTGTGTCCACAAGTGACAGTGCATCTGTGTGAAGGTGTTTGCACATTTTGATGGACATGTGTGTGTGGGTATTTGAATCTGTGTTGTGCGTGTGTACGTGTGTGTGCCCATGTGTGCGCGCACGCGCGTGTGTGCGCATCTGCGTACCCCTATCTGCAGCAGCCCAGTTAAGATTCCCCCCTTGGGAGTGAATTAGGCAATATTGTTGTGCAGATTCTGCATCTTGCTGTTGAGAGCAAATCTCTGTGCTTCTATGTCTTCGCTCTCACGTTCTGTAGGAGCCAGCCAGACACTGAGAACATTCTCAACATGGCTTCCTCTTCTCCCCCACTTAAGCCTCTGGAGACCCACTGCAGCACATACTGTAGCTACCATAGTTACCTCTGCTGCACACTGACCTCTCCATTCCTACTCTGCCGTACTCTCAAATTACAGGGTGGGCGGAGACCAAAGGACCGCTTTTATAAACATTCCCCTTGAGACACGGGTAATCAAAATCCATATGTTTTCTCCCAGCGAGTCTAATGAATCGCAGTTCCTCATGACACACACTCAGTCTTTGGGATCCCTCCATCCCATCAAGGCTTGGATGGGTTCATTGCATAGTCGTTGATCCATTTGAAGGGGTGTCGAATGGATGGTTCTGTGTTGAAGGGTGAAGGCGGGCGTAAATCTAGCCGCTGCCCATCTTCTCCAGATTGCATCCTGTGTATGTTCTCAGTGAAGACGCGTCCCCAGAGGAGGACACACAGAGAGAGGACGCTATTAGTCCTGAGCACTGGCTGCTGGCAACATGGGCAGCCGACTATAGCATGCGATGCCTAGAGAGGCCCAGCAAAGCCAATTACTCCCTATCTATAAGATCAAAGCGTTCCCCAGTTGCGGCTTGCGAACGTGACTCACAGTGTGAATCGTCGGTGCGCAGCTCATTTCACTGTTGTCAACCTCTGACACACTTTCATGTGCCTCGCGAACATCCCATGTTCCGCACTGCAGGCCTTGACCCCAGATACTGTACACACACACACACACACACACACTGTTCACCGACTGACTGTGCAATGCTTGATAGATTAATATTTCTGACACACACACAAACACACACACATACATGCATGCAAATGAGCTGAAATGATTCAACTCACTCCTCTTTGTTTTTCGGCTGGGTTATTTGGGTGGTAAATGCAGGGTTTATGGTAAGTGGTGGTCACGGATGCTTTGTCATAGGAACTGCTTGTGACAGTGGTGCCGTGATCAATAACAATTGAGCTAGGGTTGCAGTTGTGTGTGGAATGTCTTTAATCAGGTGAGTATAATTGAGTTCAACTACTCAGTACAAATGATGGCTGCCCGCTAGCTTTACGACAGCATAGCTGGCCTTGTGTTTAGGGAGAGTGGTCATGTGGTTTTATACAATAAGGTATAGCCCTCAAAATGACACCCTGGAGATGGGCACATGAAGGGAAATAGCACAAATGCCCTGGCCACTATGACATGAACACAGTACATATAATAGGGGGTTTGCTACGTGTCAGCTGTGACGCGGGTGGGCGGGTGGGGGTGTGTGCGGGCTGGTGGGTGGGGGGGGTGTGCGGGCTGGTGGGTGGGGGGGGGGTGCGGGCTGGTGGGTGGGTGGGGGGTGTGTAGCGAGAGAAAAATCAGACAACGACAACCAACTAACACAGGAAACATGTTACATCAGGTGTTGATGAGCGGTTGTCTGATATCCTTCACATCTCTGCTTCATCAGCCTGACCTTCATCAACACCCCCATCCACATGTATTTAATGTTTAGTTCCTGTCAGAGTAATGTTGACTTATATTTTGCTCTCAATCAGGGAAGCAGTAGTTATACCTTGCAATGGTTGTCTGGAATTTGAGTATTAAGTCAACCTCACACCAACCTTCACATCATTTTCCCCCCCCGTGGGCTATTATTGGCTCTGTACTACTTTTCAACTGTATTCAGAAAACTATCTCACACAAGGTGTTCAGTGTGGTAGGAAATTTGTTTACCCACAAAACCCTCTGAACTATACACCAGTTCTGAACAGCTAGTTCACCAGATTATCATCAACCTTTTGTTTAAGTGGCCTCAGTGCGTGGACTTTCATTTTCTCTAAATCAATTATTCACACGCATAAAGAAAGACCATTTATTTGGCTTCACCTCCATTAACTGCACGGAGCAGGCACTTTGAGCTTCGGTTAATGCGCTGATTGTACTTTGTGCATGGTAGACAGTTAAGTGGACTATAAAAGCGTCCGGTTAGCCTTGATGGAAAGAAAAAAAAACTGTCCCGGGATCTGCTCCTAAGTGATGTGCTCTATTACACGAGTGCTTTGCTTTAAAGCTTCTGAGATCGCGTCGTTCCTCGTCTGTCCCACTTAGCTGGGCGTCCGATCTCCATAAAACATGTGAACAGGAGCCCTCCAGCCCCACTCAGGCACCTACCCTCCGCACAGCGCTGACGACGGCGCACGCCTCTCTCCAACCAGCACATTGATTCTCACTCAGTGTGAAACAGATGCGTCGCTAACTTCTTCTTTTTCTAATCGTGCTATCTTGTCTTATATTTGCAACTTCGCCTGAGTGTTCATATGAGGTGTCCCAGCAGTGACACATTGTGTAAGAGGTTCATCGGAAAGAGTATTTCCTCATCACTCTTAACTTGTGACTTCCACCTATTTCCTGTATTTCTCACACCCACTTCTCTGTCACTCGCACCCTCAGCATGAAAACCTGTCCGGTCTCAACACAGCTGCAGCACCACCAGGAGTTGCCTCGTTTAAACAGCAGCACTCTCTGACCAGGAGAAACGAGGGAAATACATGTTTATGAAAGGCATGGTGAAGAGTTAAATACCTTCCTCCTGTGCAGGTCCCTCGGTTTTTTGTGTTGCTCCTCTTTGTATCCGCAGTGACCTCCTTCACGAAACCATAAGTAGAGACCAAGCTTGGAAGAGAGGAAAAGATCCAGTTGGGGGAAAAAATGAGGAAAGATAAGGGGGGTCAAAAGAAAAAAAGAAAAGAAATGTCCTGTCTCTTTCAATATCACATGTTCTTGTCCCCCAACTCTGTGAATGTGCACCAGTAGGATCCGGAGCAGCACAGCTTAGCAACCTCCAACACGAGGGGGGTCTGACAACCTCTGTCTGCCCCTCTCTCTCTCTCTCTCTCTCTCTCTCTCTCTCTCTCTCTCTCTCTCTCCCTCCCTCTCTCTCTCTCTCTCTCTTTCTCTCTCTCTCTCCCTCCCTCTCCCTCCCTCTCCCTCTCTTTTTTTCTGTCTTTCTTTCTTTCTCTCTCTCTCCCTCTCTCTCTCTCTCTCTCTCTCTCTCTCTCTCTCTCTCTCTCTCTCTCTCTCTCTCTCTCTCTCTCTGTGTCTCTCTCTCTCTGTGTCTCTCTCTCTCTCTCTGTGTCTCTCTCTCCTCCTCCCTCTCCCTCTCTCCCTCTCGCCCTCCCCCCCTCTCTCTCTCTTTTCTCTCACACACTCACACACACATCCGTTCACCTACTCAACCCCTTCTGTAGCTCTCTCTAGCTCTCCTTTGCACACACACTCACACATCCACACGCTCACAAACACACACTCTAATGCACTCTCTATTCAAACAGCCCTGCTCTCTATCTCCTTCCCTCTCCACTGCTGGTGGGTTGATCTCACCCTCACTCCCTCTATCCCTCCACTCTCCTCCCTCATACATTTCCTTCACCCCCCCCACACACCCCTTGCAGCTCTTGTTACTCTATTTTCTCCCTCTCTCCCTCTTTCTTTTCTCACAGAGGAATGAATTTCCCTCATGCCCCCCCTAATATTCCACACTCCATGTCTTTGTCGCTCACCATCCTCCCTCCCTCCATCTCTCTTTCTCACACACACACACAATCATTCTGTTGATCCCATGATATTATACCCCCCTCCCACCCTCACTCCCATGCTCCACATTATCAGCAGCAGCTTGGGTCAGCCCATCTCATCTCTCCTCATCTCCTGCTGGAGCTAAAAGAACATCCAAAGAATAGGCAGTGGGCTCCTTCCATTGATGAAATCCTACAGGTTATTCTCCGCCAACACCAACACCAACACCACCCCCCCCCCCTCCCTCCCCCCTCCGCCTCCACATACAAACACAAACTATCTCAACACCTCTCCACTGGGAGAAATGAAAAAGACTGCTTTGTGTGATCTCCACTACGGTTGTGAGTGCTGTGAGAGAGGTGCGCGGATATCATTAACATCTGTGTCCCAATGGACCGTGGGCTTGCGCTGAGATCTAAAGCTGTGTCACCTATCACTGTTTCACTTCTGATTAGTGTTGACACACAGGTGGGGGACAGGTAGCTGGCAGGAAGGCAGCCGTGGAAGCTGGAAGCGGCTACTGTACGGGACCATTCTGATGAACTGTCACGTGTGACATCATCCGTGCGACTGACCTTGAAACTCCAACCGACAGCAGACGAATTCAGCAATCCGTGGAGAATGAACCATGAACGTGGTTGACGTGATTCTAAACCATGTTTTGAAAGCATCGTTGATGCCTGTGGGTTGTGATTCTTAGAAGAGGAGGTCAGGGAATCGTCGTGTTTGTTGAACAGAAATATGAGGTCTGAGTTGGGGTTATTTGTATTTCTCAGGATGCTGTAACACCTGGACTGCTGCATGACAGTCATTTGTGAGGCTTTGGGCTGAGTGCGTTTTTTCTATAATAACGCATGTTGCAGTGAGTCATGAACATCTAGAGGAACTTCCCCTATCTGTTCTCTCAAGGCTAGTTTCAGCCTACTGTCTACTGCACTACAGTCCAGCCCCAGTGTGCTCTTAGGGGTTGAATTTCCCTGCTCCCTGCATCTCACAACAGTGTAGTGCAGCACATTCACCTTCACTTCAGAGGTGCATTGTCGTTAGCTCTGTTTAGGCTATCCTGTGTCCTGGTTCTGAGAGGAGCTTCGCCTCCAAGGTTAACCCTGCTGCTGCTGGAGGGAGGAGGAAGAACTGGGTCACGGGCAGATGGAGGAGAGGAAGGATCTGTGTATGTGTGTGTGTGTGCGTGTTGTCTGTTGAAAGTGAGAACTAGAGCAAGAAAAATGAAGGAAATGAGTAATAGAGAGGGAATGAGAGAAAGGGAGGGGGGAAGAGACAGAGAGACAAAACGACGGAGAGAGAGAGAGAGAGAGAGAGAGAGAGAGAGAGAGAGAGAGAGAGAGAGAGAGAGAGAGAGAGAGAGAGTATAAGCGTGTGAGAACAAAAAAAAGCATTGAAAGGGGGGGTAAAGAAATAAAGATTAATTAAAGTGTAGAATGCACAAAACAGTTTTAACAGTCAGTAAATATAATTTCTTACTCAAAGCCATTGATGATGCACAAGAAGCGAAGCAGTGGTGTGCTCTAGTGGCCAACATGGGAACTGTGAGGACAGAAGGCTTCTACTAGAGAGTAAATGATCTAAATGGAAGTTTTGCTTGTAACATAAAAACAGAAATTGCTTTTCAACAAGAATTAAAATGTTCTGTCTGAAAGGCATCAAACTTGCGCGTTTTGGTTTGCATTTCAAGTAATGGGTGACAATTCGCACATTTCTGGAGAACTTTGCAACAGTTTGACCACAGCTTCTGGTTTCAGAATTAGCATGAAACCACAGATCATGCAAGAAACATTTTAGGGCAATAGTTAACCTCAACCAAGAAAGTACTGAGAACAACTCTTACAATGGCAGCGAAATGTTTCTGTAGCTACCAGGAATAATAGTTCATTCTATCTATGGTTTACAGCAAGATATGATCCACAACCAAAATACCATTACCGTTTACATATTACATACTCCCCGACTCCCTTAAGTTAAGTAATAACAAGTCCCAGACATTGAAGGGCTGGGTGATATGGGGAGTCAGGTGGCTGAGCGGTGAGGGAATTGGGCTAGTAATCCGAAGGTTGCCAGTTCGATTCCCGGTCATGTCAACTGACGTTGTGTCCTTGGGCAAGGCACTTCACCCTACTTGCCTCGGGGGAATGTCCCTGTACTTACTGTAAGTCGCTCTGGATAAGAGCGTCTGCTAAATGTAAATGTAAATGATAATGCAACAGGATTGGACACCCATTAAATTCTAAGAAGGAAGGAACAACAACAATGGTCCCAAGTATTTGTTGTGTAACCACCCTGACAACACAGCGCCCAAATTATGCAGACACACCCACTGAGCATGTTCCGAGCATGCCTAACGCCTTTCTCTGAATTATTCAAACCATTCCATACCAGTAACTTTCTCACAGTAGCTTCTGGGCATGATTAGTCATCACACCACAAATAAATGTGTCATGTCAGACAACTGAAACCAAGTTTAAGCTGGTCAAGAAGGAAGTGTTTGAACTATCCCATAATGTGTTCACAGGAAACGCTAACTACGGTACATTTAAGTTCTAATAATTTTCTTATAATTGTAACGGTAAAGGTTTATATGTACATGTTAATTTTTATAACTTATTATACTTATTTGCGAGCATGCAGTCTCTTAAAAAAGAAGAAGAAAGTAAATAAATATATTCAAAATATATATATATGCTTCAACAGACAACTCTCCTGAGAAAGAGTGTAGAAATCACTAAGGTTTCTGTTCCAGAATTACGATTCGGTAAACAAACTGTTCTCACTGACACTCAGTGATGAGCATCCTTGGACATGCGTGCTGTGACCTTGTTTGACTTCAATTTCCTCAATGTCTCACTGTCCCTGAACCTCTACAGCAGCTCCTTCACTTTCAGTCTGCCGTCACACATCAATCAGCCTCACAGCCCAGTCCGGACAGTGTCAGAGATGGGTGTGACAAACCAGCTCTTCTTAATACCAGGTATGCTGATTTAATCAAAAGATAACGAAATTATAACTTGAATGCTTCTGTACTCTCTGCTTTGTGGGTTCAATTATTCTGCCAATTTAGCTAATTATCTCTAAGTTGTGAAATCAGCAAACACAACACTGTCAGTCTCTAAACCAGCAAGATTGATTTGTGAAAATCACAAGCCAGTGTCTCTTTTTATGAGTAAAGGAAAGATACAGGATAGGCAACCATGTGGAAAAGTCAACCAAACAAGCCAGAAGGGTACAAGAGTACAAGAGCAGAATAGAAATGAGTAAATATGAACCTCAAACAGAAATACACTTCCTACTGCTTTCATTTCTGAGCAATGTTTCAACCAGGAAGGTCAAGATGTTCTAGGTCCAAACATGGGAAGATAAAGCTTATTCCAGAGTAATCCGGTTTTGTACTCTATTTCAACTGTTCTGTATTTATTTCACAGAATATTACCCTATTACCGCAGTTTGAAGTTGTTACTTGTTAAGATGTTGTGAAGATAACATGAAAAAATTAACATTTAGATTTAAGGAGAAAGGTGTAACAGGTGTCAAAAGTATAAAGCACATTATTAGGACAATTACAATTCTACAATCCCGATCGTAAAAAAACTGCTGTTTGGAAATTCAGTCTTCTATCGCAGTCTTACTGAGGTAATCAGGTAATGAGATGGCCGTGAAGAATTTGGCATTTTGGATTCTAATGATAAGGAAATGAAAAACAAAACTAACATGAGTCATACAATTATAAATATCACATGAAAACAAAGTCAAAATTATATATTACAGCCAATAATATATATTATCCTCATATTGAAAATTTGCCTCTATGTTCTGTGTGCGCATTAAACATAATTAAAAAGCTTTGAAGTAGGACTAAGTGACATTTGAACTAATATAGAACTTATTGGTTGGGTGGAATATCAATTTCTTATCATTAAATTCTTCCATGAAAAAATTCAAAGAGAGGATTTTCATAAACTATTGAACTCGCCCAAGATTAAAATATCTATTTCTGTCACAAACCGCTCTTCTTGAAGTGTTTTTAATAGTCCTTGTACATGATTTCTGTAAGAAATATATACTTCTTTTAGATTTTCTGAATTTATGTGACATTTATAATGAAAAAAAAAAAACATTTGCCAAAATATGTACATACAATAATAAAATAAAAAAAAAATAAAAAAAAGAACATACATCCCATTCAATTCAGTAAAAATAAGAGCGGACCCACCCTGGTCAAAGCTGCTCAGTGTATTCCTAAATACGTTTAGAACGTTGACTATAATAAGTAGGTATAAACAACAATTGAATAATGATAAAATGTTGGTTAAACTTGGATAAACTCTGTATGTAGCTCTACTGTATTCTACTGTTTCTAAAAACTATGGGTGGTATACATACATTTACATGTGCATACGTTTAAAATAAAGAAATAACCCTGATTCAAAAGTCTCCATAAAGTCTCCAGCATGCGCAACCCGCCCTCTCCAGAGGATTCAGAACGCAGCAGCCCGTCTGGTCTTCAATCTACCCAGACGCTCCCATGTTACCCCGCTCCTCATCTCCCTCCACTGGCTTCCCATCACGGGCCGTATCAGATTCAAGACTCTGGTACTGACCTTCCGAGCGGTGAACGGGACTGCACCCGACTACATCAAGTCTCTCCTCCAGCCTTACACCCCCCCCCCCCCCCCGCGCGCCACCTACGGTCTTCTTCTGACAACCGTCTGGTGGTCCCACCACTCAAGAGCGCCCGGTCCGAACACAAGCTCTTCTCCTGTCTGGCCCCCCAATGGTGGAATCAACTCCCCACGTCCATCAGGGACACTGACTGTCTCCCCACCTTCAAGAAAAGGCTCAAGACGCACTTGTTCCGGGAGTACAACGGCACTTAGGAATGCTTGGCTGGACCTGATGTTAGTTTTCTCCAGGATCTCAATGACTCTTATTGAGAGACTTGTTGCTCTTGTTGGTTAGTTGTAATGGTTTTAAATTCTTGTCCTCGCTGTGAAATATTTGACTGTTGATTGTTTTTCTACAGGTACACTCTTGCACTTTTTGAGTTTCATGTTGTTTAATTGTAACTTGTTTAACTGCATGCTCTTATGGTTCTTCCCTTTGGCACTTATTTGGTTTTTCACAATGTATGCTTCATGTTTTGGCTGCTCACAATGTTTGGGGCTATCTCGTTGTTATGTGACCTATGCTCTTTTGTAAAGCTCTCTCTTGGGAGTCGTTTTTGGATAAAAGCATCTGCTAAATGCATAAATGTAAATGCTAAATGTATAAATGTAAATGCTAAATGCATAAATGTAAAGAAGCTCTCACTAGGGTTCTCTAAAGGGTTCTCTAAAGAACCCTATCTAAGTCAGATAGAACCATACAGAGTTACAAACAGCATCGGAAAGAGCTGAAAATGGCTCTGTTATGTTTAGACCTTCTTAAATGCTTCTTCTATTCTCACAGAGAGTTATTTGTGGCAGCCGATTTGCTGATGTTAGTGTGTGCACAGTTTTCCCACGGTAACCAAAGAGTCTGTATTCTGATTTTTCTACAGTGCTGCTCACCCTGGTCAGGACTCAGAAACCTCATGGTGAGGGAGTAGCACGTCAAATAACGCCATAAACACCTTGCTCTTACACGCTGTTGTTCTGTTCTGTTTCTCTCTCTCCCCTCTCTCTATTTCCTATTTATTTAACCTTTAAAAGTTACTTCTCACGTACCCAGTAGATGGCAGCATAACGTTGTTAACTGACTTGCAACTCTACATTACATTTACACTTTTTAATACCCTCCCCTCACCCATTTTCACTGTGTATTTGACTCTCCCCTTTTTAGTTTCCATGGTCCCGAATTTAAATCAAGTTTACGCCGGGGATACATTGAAGTTGACATGTAACAGCGGTGGTCCTTCAGTGCAATGGTTCTTCAACAACATCCAGTCACCTGAACAAAACTTGTCGGACTGGCAGAGGACTGCAATATCTGCAAAAAACTCTGGCTCCTATCGCTGTGAGTCCAACGGACAAATTAGTGACAACTTCAACATCTCTGTTCTGGGTAAATACAGAAGGCCTGCTTTGACTTATACACTGGAATACTTTATGCTTAGTCATCTTGATCATTCCTCAGTAAGTCCTTTAAACTGTAGGCTTGTGTTTAGGCTTGTACTTGTTTACCAAAAAACATAAATAATAACAATGTATTCCTTGTGTTTCCCCTCAACCCCTTCCTCTTTACCCTTCTCACATTCCCCACTCCCATACCCACCCCACACTACACTCAACCCACTCCCATATCCACCCAACACTACACTCAACCCACTCACCTACCCACCCCACACCACACCACCTCCCATCACCACCTCACCACACCCTTCAACCCCACCCTCACTCACTCCCCTACCCACCCCACACTACACTCAACCCACTCCCATACCCACCCCTCACCACACCACCTCCGCCCCCATTCCCCACCTCACCACACCCTTCAACCCCACCCTCACTCACTCCCCTACCCACCCCACACTACACTCAACCCACTCACCTACCCTCCCCTCCCCACACCACACCACCTCCGCCCCCATTCCCCACCTCACCACACCCTTCAACCCCACCCTCACTCACTCCCCTACCCACCCCACAACCTTCACAGCCTACCTCCCTCCTTCAATTCTCTCCATCCGTTCGGGCCGACCAGTAATCCAAAGGGGCAGTTCAGTCACGCTGAACCTGGAGGTAGAAGATGGGCTTGAGGGCTGGACCTGCTGGGTGTACAAGAATGGAAAGGTCGTCAAGATGCCAATGAAGAAGACTTTGATGATTGCCAGCAAGACTGAGGTGGCGTTCCAGCCCTACCAACTGAAGGAAAACATGGGCCTCTACTGGTGCAGTGATCAGAACAACCAGAAGAGGAGCAGCATGGTCACTCTTAGGACTTCAGGTAACACCAGATACTGTATATGGAGTATATATTTGTAGTCAATATGTCTCTGTATACCCATACCCTTTATGTACAATGAAAAAAGGTACAAAACAACATGAGAACAGTCTATATAGAAAGTAGGCCTACAGCAGAAGATGACAAATCAGAAGTGCGTAGTTCTGACAACATTTCAGTGGTCAAACCCAAGGAATGATCTGTGTTAGGGAAAAGTAACCACATCTCAGCTACCTGGGCTGGTGAACATGAATATGATCTAAAAAAATAACCACAGTGCAATGACATGTGCAGTAGCATCCCTCAGCCTGCAGCTTTGCGTTGTTCCCAGGACTGAAGGTGCTGATGGAGACCCCATTGCCAGCCAGGTTGGGAGATCCTGTGACCTTGAAATGCGTCGTCCCGGGGGTCAAGATTGAGCGTACTGTGTTCTATAAGGACGAAAAAACCATCCAGGAGGGTTCCGACGCTTTCTTCCCCATCGCCAGTGTGGTGCAGTCGGACCAGGGGTCGTACAAGTGTAAGGCCACCTACAAAGGGGTCACCACTGGAGAAACGCGCGAACACGTCTCCGAGGCTCAGAAGCTGGTTGTCATGGGTAGGCATGGTTTGCCGTGGATGAGCCTCTCCACCCCGCGTGTGTGTGTGTGTGTGTGTGCGCACGTGAGCCTTGTGCACGACATGGCCGTGCCTGCGTGTGTGTATTCCTTCACAACCTTGAAATTGTAGAAACTCTCGATGTATTTATTTAAATACATTGTTTTATTTCAATTATCTTCCTTTAAATTCTCCTTTTTGTGTTTATATTCCACAGACGCCCCTCCGAGAGCATCTCTCTCCATGACCATGTCCATGTCCTGTACTTGCTCCATGTGTCCCGATGGCACCAAGTATCGCTGGTACTACCAAAAGCTTGACCACCCATGGGTATATACGGTAACGGGTCCATCTTACAGTGATAAAATACTGCCTGGCAGATACGCATGCAGAGCTACATGGCAGGATGGACGGACATCTATGAGCAACATCTATGTTGGTGAGTTCCATTATGTTCAAAGGCCCTGTATTAACAGAAGGTCCTGCAGTTAAGCATACTGGTATTAGCGCTTTGATTGATGTAATGTATTGTCCATTTCCATCTTTGTCCAAGCTTCCGGGGAACCTATTAAATGGCTGATGCTGTTGGTCGTCATAGCAGTCCTGCTTGTCTTGATGGTTGTAGTTTTCATCATAGCCTTCAGGTGCAAAAAGAGGAGGAGGGCCAATGGTAAGTGCGCCTTCCAATTATCTACCTGAGATGTTGAATAGTACGGTAGTAGTGGATAGACTGGAAAGCATAATTACAACCTCCTTCCCTTCTCTACCCTTCAATTTCATAATTCCTCTGACTTCTAGTCTTTTAAGACAAATTACTCAATGATTTTGCCCTGTGTGTTCACTCTGAGAAACGTCTTTGAGCATTTAGAAAAGCGCTTCACAAGTTTCACGTTTCATTCGTAAATGTGCTTTTGTTTTCCCAAAGTGATTTATGAAGATGTTCCGATGATGGGGGTGAAGGCGGGCGGAGAAGACGGAGGCTACGAGGAGCTACGCCGACAACGTGACAAGGCAGAGTATGACACCTTGAAAGCTGTAGCGCCCAGTGGTGAAGATGGAGACCTAGAGCCAAAACGCAGCTCCAAGGTGACGGCAGCGTCCTCTAGTGGAGCAGGAGGGTATGAGCAACTCCGACTGAAACCAGCCGTTGACAAGGACGAGTACAACACCTTGAAGGCAGATGCCCTGGGTGTAAAGAATAAGGATGGGGAATATGAAGCTTTGAAACCAGAGCCAGAAACAGAGGGAGTGTACCATACCTTAGGGTGATAGGAGCTGAAGGGGGGGCAGAGGTGGGGTCCCAGGTGGCCAAGTAGTGAGCGTAAGCAGAGCACCAGACCAGCGCAGCAGGCTGGATGGCACCCAAACCATACATACCGTAACCGGTAATGGAAACATATCCCATTAAAGAGTTACCAGTTTAGTGAAACAACTCTTGTAACCATGAATTCATTCATTTGCTTATTCCCAAATGACATAGTTGTAATTAACTCTTAAACACATGTAATGTATATTTACTAACGTAAGAAAGCACTGTGTCACTGAATGATTTGGTAACCAATATCACTGAGCTACAAAGTCAAAAGTTTTTATAAAAATAAAAATAAATTGTAGATATATATATATCCTTCTGAGATCCGGCAATTAATTGATGTCCACGATAGTGGAGGGTTAGTGGATTTATCAATCTGTGAATCAACTTTATGATCCTTGTACATAAATTTCATGCTTAATATAGTCTGATAAAAAGCTGAAGGGTATTTGTTGAAAGAGTTTTCTAGGACTTAATGCTTGACTCTCGCTATATTTTACTCTCGCACTTTTTATAAAGAGTGAATGATTACATGTTTTTAAATGTTGTAATATAAAATGCAAACCAGAGTTGGTAATCACTTGTGAATAGCTTTGAGTGTCATTGTATCATGTATTGTTAAAGGATTGTTATCAAGTTTTAGTGTATTTTGGAGTTGTGTCATGCAATGTTAAAAGGTGAGTGATGTGATGGAAACATGAGTCATTGTTTCAAAAATGACTTTGAATTTTTAACAGGCAATATTTCATGAATGCTTCAATAAAGAGTTGAGGTGTGACATGATCTCTTGTTTTGCTTGGATGTGCATGGTTCAACTCTGACACCTTGTGTTGGAATAACAATAATCAGAGAGGCATGAGAAGGCCTTGAGGGGGTTAAGGGGGAGAGAGGGACAGAAGGGGCTGAAGAGGGGGGGGGGGGGTGAGAGGGAGGGGCGACGCTGGGGAGAGGATGAGCAGAGAAGGGGGAGAATCCTGCACTCATCCATCTTGACTTTAATTACCTGGACCTGCTGTTCACTCCAGGAAGCTCCTGAGCACAGCGTGCCAAGAGACAGAGACCTCAGCTTACCTGACACTTACCTCCCCTCTGTCTTTCTCTCCTTCCTTCTCTCCTCTTCACCTTCCTCCATCCTCATTCGTGATGCCCACCCCTTCCCCCCACCAGAACGATTTCAAGAAAGAGCTCAAATAGAAACCAGGCGAGGTATTGTGTAACACCATTATCTGATTTCACTCTCCCTGTGCCTCCCCCTCTCTCCCTCTAGCAGATGGGAGTAGGATTATCCCCCCTGACTGTAGACAAACACAAGAGAGGACTGAGAAAGAGAGAGAATGGAGGGAGAAAGAGAAATGGAGAGAGAGAGAGAAAGAGAGAGAGAGAGAAAGAGAGAGAGAGGAAGAGAGAGAGGAAGAGAGAGCTCAATGGACATGGAAACTCTCAGAATGTCCCCCTTTTCTAATCCTATACAGATCTAAATTTCTCTCCCTTACTTCCTCTGGGGTAATATCTATAGCCCAGGGATCGATAGCTGGTCAGAGGAAGAGCAGAGCACTGGAGTAACATGACACCTGGGAGTCTGGGAGTAGCGACAGAAACATCCATTAGTGGCCAAACCATGTGGGGAGGATAGAAAGATCATGTAGGCAGTAGAGACCCGGACCAGGCTGCTTTACGTAAAATATGTATGTTAGAAATGTTTTGGGAAACATGGAAATTATTTGTTTTGTGTATTTATACAGTGTCTGGGCGATGCAGGCTGGTGCAGAAGAAGATTGGATATGGAATAGTTAATACTCTTGTAAAAAATAAAATAAAATACAAACAGGAATATTGATAATAAATAATAATCACCTCTACGTTTTATTATACAATATTTTTTCGACATGTACATGTTTTTACATATACAATTTTACATGTTACAATCAAGAACAAAACAGTCGAATAATAAAAGAAAAAGCAACTGGCAGACCAGTCTGAAAAAGAAACAAACATAAACAACACAACAACAACAGCAACAACAGTAAAAACCCTAACAGTTCATATTTAGTATTTTTTCTAGTGTGAAAGAGACCCCTTAAATAGTTTACTGGATCTCCATTTGAACAACCCACACTTTCTTGCCAAAGTAAGACAGTAGTCTCACCCAAGACAAGAGAGATTCAACATTCAACTCTGACGTCAACTAAACACATACATATTTCCAGTAAAGTTCAGATGTATTTACAGTGTAACCCCCCCCCCCCCAAAAAAAAAAAGATCAGTGACACAAACGATTAATCTTGTATTGCTTCTTTTTTTTGACTAAGAGTGAGCGAAAACAAAAATATACTGATCATCGACAGATATCTCCTGCCTGACATCACTTCAGTACTTTGTTGTAGTTCATCTTTGAAAAAAGGGTGTTGGGGAGAGAGAGAGCTCTACCCCATCTGGAGGCTGGGGACTCATGATGAACCTCCATTGTGATAAACATTGCCTATGGTGTGATATTGCTTCATGCACTGTTTTATCTACCTGGTGTTCCACCCTGCCCAAGTTCAGTGTCAGGAATATTAATCTATCAAGCATTGCACAGTCAGTCGGTGAACAAGTTTAAGAAAGCTTTTTTGCTTGCGGCCGGCCCACAAGGAGACAAAAACATCACACGCCATTGTGCTACAAAGTTTGTCTGCTAGCATGTTGTGCTAGCTACCTATTCAACAGGTTCTTGTGGTGTGATCTTTGCCGCAACCTTGCCTCATTGTTATTCCTTAGTCACTGGGACAGTGTGCACAGGCTGGTGTGTGTGTGTGTGTGTGTGAGGGGGTTTGGCTTCTTGGTGGCAGCTGCCTCGGTCCGAAGGGACAGAGACTGGCACTACGTCAAACGTGACTGGCAATAATAACGATGACAATCTGCAGACATCACCAAGCCTCTGTGACCTCGCTCTCAAAAACACTGGAGGGAAAGTCTACGCTGGACATCTTGCGCATGAAAGAGTAACCTCTACAGAGAAGAACTATCTGTTTTGTTTCTTCATGGAACGGTAAATGACCTCCTCTGGAATCACCTCCAAACCGTCAAATGTTACGTGAGGTTTTGGGGTCATGTCAGGGAAACACATTATGTCCAGTACCAGAAGGCTATAAAACGGGTTAAGTCTTCAACCAAAGTACACTTCACAGTAGTTGTGGATGCAGCACTTGGGCGGTGACGTTGGTGATGGTGGTGACTGTCTTTGGTATTTGGTATTACTTGCTCAACTGTACATCTAGCTGGTCTCCCACTGTCCTGTACAAGTGCTGCCCTTGTGTTACTGTACAAGGCCTTCAATTCCCATGTTACCCGGGCAGACAGTTTGCAATCCTAATACAATTGCTTGACATTGAGAAGCCTGACGAAACACTTGTGTTCTACAACAGGGTTGCGAGACCATACTGTCACAGCTTAAAGAGTACATTATTTCTATTGTGTGCCTATGCATGAGTAACTTCAGAGTGGCTGAATCTCTCTGTATGAGCAAACCAATACTACAGAACTTAATACTTTAATGTATTGGCACGAGTTAGATGCTTTGTCTTAACAGTGTGAACATTATGTTGATTAAATTCGCAATTTCACTCACTCGGATTTCAGAAACGAGGTCTGACGTGCCAAACATGGCCAATAGGTTGCACATCCACAAGTAGTTTTAAAAACATCACAATAAAAACAAGCCTAAATAATAACTGTACTGTTAAATAAAAATTTGAAATGATACAATCATTTAACTGCTGGACAGTACATTGTGTATAATAAGCACACTCTTAAAGAAAGCAACCAAACTAGGCCTAAAACCAACTCCTGCTCAAGTAGAGAAGTTGCACCAGTGTCACCAAATAGGCTTTGGAGCCCTAAAATACTCCTAATGAGTCTGTCTGTCATACCAGGGACACAAATGCTGACATGCAAACACACGCACACACACCCATGCAACACTCACACACACACACATACACTCACACACCCAAGCAACACTCACTCACACATACACACACACACACTCTTTTTCGGATACAGCTCAGACTCTTTCCGTGTCCATACAATGGTCACACCTGTCATATCGCAGACACGACTCTTTGATTCGACTCGCTGACCAGCCTTTCTCTCGCACACCCCATCCAGCCATCCACCTTTCCTCTTCCTCACACTCTCCTGTCGAAACCTTTTCTCTAAACGCGTCTATCCGTCTCTGCCTCACCGCTCCACTCCTCCCAGTACAATCCCCATCCGGCTGCCCTACGAGAGGTCCCTGTCGTCCTCCCCTCCGTACAGGTAGCTGTTCGTTCCGGTCGGTTGGACGTACTCCTCTGTCTTGTCCCAGTCCGACACCCAGCCTCCCCCTCCTCCTCCTCCTCCTCCTCCTCCGTTAGGATCTGTAGCCCCGTAGCCTCCTCCTCCGCTGGTACGATACAACTCCTCGGTCTCGTCCGCTAGCTCATCCTCCCCCAGGATTCCACACTTCTCATCGCTGAGGTTCTCCGGCTCAGCCCAGGCTTGCTTCTCCCCAGAGGCGAAGAGTCCTGGAGGCAGAGACAACGTCAGCCGCTCTGACCCTTCCAGGCCGTGCTCCTTTTGACTTGAGCTTACCCCGGTCGTACTCTCATGTTATTATAAATGTAAATGCATAAAAAAAGCTAAATAAGTAATATCCTGTAAAACAAACTACGTAAATATAAATATAGAAAATGTACATCTTGCCATGAAACATGGATGTTTTTGCTAGTAAATGTCGTTGAAACTATGGCATTTCATGGTCAGTCTGGAGGTTAAGTGAGTTCGCAACTAAACACTGGAATAAGAAATTAGGAAAGGAGCCAGCTGATAAAATGTATCATAAATACGCTAAATACTTTCATAAACATTTATCCTTATTGTCATTTTTAGGCCATAACACTGCAAGAGATCAGAAAGAGGGATACAAATGAACGTTATGAAGGGATACAGACCATAGAATATAACACCTCCATAATGAACGAGTGAAGCAATGAGAAAGACATACTGCCACTCTTCCCGCGTCTAGGGCGAGAGAGAGGGAGAGACGGAAAGGAAAAAAGAGAGGAGAGGAGAGAAAGAGTGATCATTAGAGGGAGGGGAAAAGGTGAGTGTGAAAGGAATGGGTCAAAAGGGAGAAAACATGGCAGAGTGAAAGATACAGTGCAGTTTGAAAAGAGTGAGTGAGGTCATCAAGGAGATTCGGTGTCGGGATGAATCATGTAAGTGTTCATGAACGCTAATCCTTAAAAAAAAGCACAGTACATACTGTGTTTTGACAGGGCAAATAATCAATCAATTATACATGATAAAATGCACAAACTTGCAGTCGCTAGGTAAATACGAGCATGCGTTGGAAGTGTTTTGCGACTCGAACTGTGTGTTTCACGTAAGGAGTAGACGGCGTTTCTGTTTGTCCAGGCTCCACTAAGTGTAGCGCTTCGGTCCGCGACACTGCAGGATAAAGGAGGTGGCCACAACTCGCGCCGGAGTCAGCTTCTACCTTGTGTTTGGTCATGGCGCCGACGATAAGGGGGCACACCATTCCAGAGAGCGTCCCCACACCATTGGAGATGCCCATGAGGATGCTGGCATATCGAGGAGCTATGTCCAGATGGTTCACGTTGAAACCTAAAACAGGGCAGAGGAGACATGCTGCAGTCAGTACAGCATTCAAAACGACTTTCTGCTCAAACAATACGCGTGTGTTTCAACAGATTCATTCAGTGGAAGTTCAACCCCATACACAAAGAGCTGAGTCAATCTTTCTAATTAGGATTGGGAGGGAGGGAGGGTTGGGGGGGGGGGGGGCACAGTACGTTAGAGGGGCACCAGGGATCCCCCAGCCTGGGTGCTGAGGAGGATAATCCTGGTTTAGAGGGGCTGCTGGTGCAGGGAGCTCTTTTTGATCTGTGAGGGGCTATACCTCGGAGGGGCGTGTCTTGAGAAGAGAACAGGGGTAACGAGCCTTTAGAGATCAGGAAAGGGTGAGAGGCAGAGTCTAGGCACGTCTCACCTGAGATGGCGAATCCACTGAAGCCGACAGCCAGGACGAGGAAGGTGATGGCCACGACCTTGGTGTGGGAGAACCCCACCACGAGCAAGAAGGTGGCCTCCATCCCGAAGCCTGCCGCCGCCGGTGAGGAACAGAGGAAGACAGTGACCAAACCAAACAAAGACCCAACCGAACCTTTCCCCCTTCATTTGAGCATCAGCAGTTGGACCTAAAGTTGGCTTCACATGCTACAAGCAAATCCCCTCAGTGAGACGGTGCGCACCCACGTTTCTGATTCCGCTCACTCCTCTATCGATTCCTGCGCAGGTCAGAAATAGTCTACTTGATGAGTCATCAGATGCGGCACGCAGGGATCTCTTTCTCACACAGTGGATTTAAGAGTACCTCACCATCTGGCTGAGAAGCTTCCCAGCACACTGTCAGATAGTACACTTAGACTAAGACTCTATGAATACCAATGGAGAACTGGTACTGAACTGAACGCCTGTTAGGACCCCGACATATAAAAAGCTCTCAACAAATAAAAACTAATTCAAGACTGCTTCCTACTGTTCCTGCTCCTAGCCTTCTCCAATTCTGTCCCTCCTTCTCCTTCCTTTCCACATCTCCTTCTCCTCCACCTCTCCTCCTTTCTCACCTCCACAGTTCATCATCTTGCGGACGTTGGTGGTGGACATGATGTTGTTACTGCGCAGGTAGTCGGCCAGCTGGCCGCCGATGGGCACGATGATGGTCATAACGAGATGGGGGAGGGCGGACACCAGGCCCACCTGGGGGGAGGGGAGGGGGATAGAGGGGAGGAGGGGAGGGGGATCAACAGAGAGGGTAGGGTGGAAGTAGGTGGAGGAACAGGGAGGCAGATGATGATGGGCAAGGGAGGGAGAGAAGTTACGATTGGGAGTCAAATGGGGAGTAAAGCAAAGGGTAGAAGAAGATAGATTTATGTTTTAATAACAGGGTAACAACCGTGGTATAATCATATCTCCTTAAACTATACAATTTTTATACTCTGGAGTAAACGGAAATACTTGTATACATTGGCAATTCCTAGATTGTTCTTACCTTGCTGATCTCAAATCCAAAGACCTCCTCAAAGTATGCAGGTTGGCTGATGAGGAGCAGGTAGAAGGTCCAGCTTCTGCAGAAGTTGGCCACGATGATGGCGTACACCGGCATGGAGGTGAAGAAGGCTCTCCAAGGTGTGTTGAATTTCTGGGAATTGTACAAAAAAAGGAGAAGATACATTTATGAAAACTGATTACAGGCACAGAGGCACAGAAAGGTCGAATGACTTTAAATTAAAGATAGCCTAGGCCTCAAGAGGCCTCACATGTATTGAAAGCAAGAAAGAAAGAAAGAAAGAAAGAAAGAAAGAAAGAAAGAAAGAAAGAAAGAAAGAGAGATGGCGGTTAGTGGAGAGGATTTACTAACGGTCACAGGGACAGAGTTGTTAATCGACCCAATGGCCTCTTCGATGTAAGTCTTCTCTTCCTCTGTGATGGTGGGGTGCGCCGCGGGACTCTCGTACGACACCAGGATCCAGAAGCAATACCAGAGGATCCCAAAGGTACCTGGGGGGGGGGGGGTGACAACATATGTATTTCTTTCTTTTCGTCATTTACTTTACATTACGAGCTCACAATGGGTGGTGTATTTCAATATTTCACCATCCTCTTTTTCAGCATCACTCATCCACACATCGCAATCTCCACCTTGCGTTTTCAAGATACATCGCCAGGAGTCGAATAACAGACACGCAGCAGAGTGTGTACTTCCGCAGTAATTGCATCCATAGGGAACATCCAGAACCAGCCGTCCTTACCGTACACGTAGAACACGGAGGACCACCCCGAGTACTGAACCAGCACCCCAGCCAGAGGCATGGCGATCACAGCCCCAGCATAGGAGCCTGGAGAGACAGGGAGACATCAGGGTGCTATAGAGGAGCTGGTACTGTGGGTCCTGACTAGCATATCTATAGAGCTACAGAGGGAACTGAATCCCTTCGACATGGAGGTGGAAAATGGCTTGCTCCCTCCCCCATAATAGAAGCCTGTTCCAGGGTCAAGACCTGAAGTGCAGTTCCCCCACCGCTGGGCCTTGCCATTAGTATGATAAGTCCCCTGGACATCCCATTACATTATTAACATTAGTTGTGCAAATAAGATTAGACAGGGGAGGCAGTTACCACGGAATGTACACAACTAGAATATACAGGATGACCTGGTTAACTCATGGCTACGGAAACCATGAGGAGGCAGGAAGGTTCATAGGGCCTCACCACAAAAGGCCGTTGTTGCCAATCGACTTCTCTCGAGCGGAGGCGCCCATTTGGCCCAGATTCCATGGCAGGCCGGGTACGAAACCCCCTGCAGGAGAGACGCAGTAACACCAGGAAGGGATGTCAAACAGGGGGCTGCCCGAATTTACTCAACATAACTTAAAGGGTGGATAAACTATGGGGTCATCCAGTGTGTATGAAATTCAGCAGAACGAGTTGGCACAGTGTCAACTCCGGATAAAGTACACAACCAGATGTCAGCAAACTACAAGTGTGAACAAGGGGATGGGGGGGGGGGGGGGGGGGTCGAGGGAAGGTAGCCAAGCACCTCCACGAGTCCTTGACATATCCTGACAAGGATAACACAGCCAAAGTGAACCCGTGCCGCAGAGGGGATCAGCATATTCAGAGTTGAGGTGGCCACAATGGCAAAGCCAAACACTCTGGAGGGACAGAGAGAAAGAGGACAGCGAGAGAGAGAGAGAGAGAGAGAGAGAGAGAGAGAGAGAGAGAGGAGGCAGAGAGAGAGAGAGAGAGAGAGAGAGAGAGAGGAGGCAGAGAGAGTGTGGGGGAGAATGGGAAAATTAAAGGAAGTGAAAAGCACCAGCAATAAGACTTGTATTCTAAACCAAATAGGCTTCATAAACCTTAAATGGGAACTGACCTGTTTGCTGCAAACTTCTGACAGATGAACCCTCCCGGGATCTGGGTTACTATGTACCCCCAGAAGAAGGACCCATGGATCATTCCGACTGTTTCGGGGTCCCAGTCGAACTGAGCTTTCTGTGTACAGATGGACAGAGGGAGAGAGAGAGAATCAGTAAGCCTCGCTAGCAACCCAGGGTGACCGATCCGTCACCCATTGACATAGAACAACATACAGCACCTCAACCCCTTTACAACCCTTTCACCTGACCACCCCAACCCCAACCCACCCACCCCCCTCCCAAACCCCTTCTCCATCCTCCAACTCCTTTTCCCCCTTTTGTGCTCCCTCCGCCCCCTCCCTCCGCCCCCCTCCCACCTCCCCCCCTCCCTCCGCCCCCTCCCCCATCCCTCTGCCCCCTCCCCCCTCAAAAGGGGCATCACTCACCACTAGCACCGCCTTGTTGTCCCGGTAGACCGTGTGGTTGTTGACCATGCTGACGATGGCCACGCCCAAGTTGCAGCGAATGCCGAAGGAGATGCAGAAGCCCAGCCCGGAGAGGATGGCGATGATGTAGCGGCGGGGCAGGCCGAAGCAGGTGCAGTCCACCACGGGGAGCTCCTTCTCCTCCACCAGCTCGGGGCGGCCCTCGGCGGACAGCTCGATGGTCTCGCCATTCTCCTGTCGCTTCTCTAGGACCCTGAGGGGAGAAAGGGGAGCCGGGTGGGTGGGAGGGAGGGAGGGAGGACGGGAGGAAGGACGGGAGGGAGGGAGGGAGGACGTGAGGGAGGGAGGACGGGAGGGAGGGAGGACGGGAGTGAGGGAGGACGGGAGGGAGGGTGGGTGGGAGGACGGGAGGGAGGGAGGACGGGAGGGAGGGTGGGTGGGAGGACGGGAGGGAGGGAGGGAGGACGGGAGGGAGGTGGGAGGACGGGAGGGAGGGAGGACGGGAGGGAGGAAGGGAGGGGGCGGAAGATTGGGCAGGGTCACAAGTCATCATTTATTTAGTTTGCGGCGCTGTCAGATGGAGTTGGATGACAAGGGTCCCTGGGATGTGTTGAGATGTCGAGATTTGTTTCTGCATCTGTGGGCTTTTGAGTTGAATACCTGTCATGAGACGCAATCTTGAAGGTGTGAATAATAATATATTTGTGGGATTTGATGTCACACGTTGTTATAATCGGAGGTAAATTGTTTACGTGGGCATATAGTGTGCATAAATCTACTTAGTAAATTAAACAGAGAGGCATTTATGCAACGAGTATGCAGTCTCCAAATGGAGTGTCAGTGATGAATGTCTTTCTCTCCATTGTCTGGTACATCAGCAAATAGAAACCACTACACAATTCCCATGTGGAACAATTAGGCATCTCTGAACCTAGAAATGCTCCTCCAGTCAAACTCCCCAAAACAATGTCCGCTACCTCCGAGACTCGTCAGAATAACCTTGACATGTTGGGGGTTGTTGTGTTTCTGCTGACACGACCTGCCTGACAGACTTGGCAGGCAGGGGGCAATACAGTAGGCCTCAACCACACGATGATTACGGCTACTTGTCTCCTCCAGGCGGATTCTCAAGGCTGCTTTCTCTATTACCTGTCTGCCTCAGCTCTCCTCTCCTCTGCTCTCCTCTCTTCTTCTCTCCCCTCTTCTCCTTTTCTCTCCTCTTTTTTTCCCCTCCTCCTCTCTCTCAGCCCTCCTCTTTTCTCCTCTATCCTCTCTACTCCTCAACTCGTACATTTTCTCCTCTCCCCTCCTCTCCTCTTTCATCCGGCCTCAATGAACAGCCATGCTAACGACGGGCACCAAGCAACCTCCTGTCTGGAAAACATCAAATATGTATCCACCGCTGGCACCTCATCCATTAACCATGAGATCGGGCTCAGCCCAGCACACGGCCTAGCTTGAGTTCACAAACCCAGCAGCACTTCAGCTGAGCTGGGGCTTGAGGCACTGTGGTTGACATATCCCAGTACACTTGAATAATACAATTGATCTAATTATTTAAAAGTGTATGTCTTTATTTAGAGTATAGTCTTTCGTAGTGCCATAGTTATGGATATTTGAACAAACTGTATATTTGTTATGGGCAGTGCAAACATATTTTTTCGAAGAACCTCACGAAAACAGAAGAAGGGGTTTGAAATGGGACGTTTCCAGATTCCCATCAAGTGGATAGTTTGACTTTCAGTTAAATTGCTAAATTGATGCACAGTTTTGGAACAACCGACAATCACTGCGCTGCAGGCAGCCACATACCCCCGCACCCCCCCCCCCCCCCTCTCCCAGTTTCTCATCCTTTCACTCAGTCACGCCAGGCATTTGAGACACAGTGTAGGAAGAAGTGGGCAGATTTAACAGCTGATGAGGAGGAAAAGTTTGCGAGACAATAGGGAAAATGTTAAATGAAAAGGGGCTCATCAGAAATCCAATATCAGCACATTTTTGTAGGGCTGTATACTGTCAAAAGTAAGAACATCTCCCTTCTCTCAATCGTACACTGCATTAAATAGTAAAACCACCTAATTCAAATAAGAGTAAAAAGGAGAACAATTCGCAAGTATCATACTCTAAAACTGTATTTGACGGTTTGATCACCGTGACCTTCCTAAGCAGCAGCTGGGTGGGGTGTGTGATGTCGTAGAGCAGTCCAACACCACACATACTATACCAGGTGATTCATTGTGGTGTCATTGTCTGGTACAAACTTAGTGTCCTTTCAACTATGCACCATGGTAAAACCAGTAACTGTCAACGAGCAAACTATGGTCCCCCCACACATGTGGCAAAGCAAACCCAGGACAACTCAGCGTGCTTCCAGTATAGCACAATTCAGTTAACACATGACCAGGTTCCAGCATTTCTTTTTCACATTGATCAAGTATTAATGACTTTCACTGATGCTGAATAATTAATATCTCTCTCCCCGCCTATTTTTGTCTTTCGGGGCCTCTCCGTTCTTCCTGTCTCTCGCTCATCTTTCATCTTATCTTCACCCCTGTCTTTTCTATTTCCATTCTCCTTGCATCTCACACCTGGCTCGCACCACTTATTTTTTCTTGACACGTCCTCCCTTTTGGACACCTGAGGATTCCTCCCCTCTCACGAATCAGACCAATGTAGCAGGCCTATCATATCTCGCTCTTCCTTGACGTCAATCCCGTCTGTCCTCAGTAACCATCTGCTAACTTTCATTTTTTTGTATCCGTTTGTCAACTGTAAACTGCTCTCTAGCCGACTACCCGGTTGCCTTCGTCTGACCTATGGTTCTGACCCTACCGTGAAGTACATCCTTCTTAATCCTTAGCCGTTTACCTCTCTTTCTGTCGCTCTAAGCACGATCAAGTCACTTCCACGCTTTCAGACAACACCCGCGGCATTTGGAGTATAGACCTGAGGATCTATATGTACAACATTCTAGTCAACCAAAAGTCTGAATCCCACATGTCCGGCCCACAGCTAGAGCCGCAGGTTCACACTCAAGTTTAATCTTTCTGATTCATTCGTCAAGAGACGAGCATGAAGACAGTTGAGTAACCCGGTTCAGAGTTCAACCAAAAAACTTAGTAGTACAGCTGAACTAAGGAAGTAAAACAACACTCTGTATCTATCTTGTTGTCCACTCAGCGTTAAGGCCAGGCAGGGCTTCGTTTTCAAGATGTTTTAAATCAAATGAGCCTGACCCACTGGAATGAGCTAGCTTCAACCTTCAGACCCAGGTTGTAAAAGTAACCAATACATGTAGTAGGATGAGCACATGTTCAGCCATTCTGTGAGAAAGCAAGAATCAGAAAGGAATAGGTTACTATTAAAGATATTCTGATCAGTTGTGTTTTGAATGTGTGTGTAATGATATGCGTTTGTGTGGGAGTCAGGTGGTTCTGAGCGGTTAGGGAAGCGGGCTAGTAATCTGAAGGTTGCCAGTTCGATTCCCCGGCTGTGCAAAATGACGTTGTGTCCTTGGGCAAGGCACTTCACCCTACTTGCCTCGGGGGAGAATGTCCCTGTATTTACTGTAAGTCGCTCTGGATAAGAGCGTCTGCTAAATGACTAAATGTAATGTAAATGTGTATGTGTGTGGCAGACTGCACACTGCTAGTTTAAAACATATTTGAATGTATAAATTGAGCCTAAAGCTTTTCTGGGGCATACAGTTAAAAGAGTTTTCCTTGTGAGATGCAAAATGAGATTCAGGTTACTCTTTAATTACTAGGCTGTTACTAGGCTAGGGGCACAACTCACCCATTCACTACTTATCAACTCTGGAATGACATTTGATTCAACATAATATCTGTCAAACTTAAATATTATCAATATTGACTGCTTCAAAAAACTTTAAAGGCGGCCATGTCCATGATTTCACGAGACACGATACACCTAACCCTAGCTCGTGAGGGTCGGCGCCTTACGCCACAGTAGGAAGGAGGGGAGGAGACACCTTAGCTCACGTGCGGTGGAAATAAAGTGTTACCAACGGACACTATCACGTCGTTAGTGTAATCCAGCAAGTAAATGCACCGGAAGTGCGGTGGGGGTTCGATAACGAGTGGTAGACCTGAGGAGCTGAGCAACCTGCAGCATAGGGTATCCGTGGTTACTTACCGAGAGTGCAGAGAGTGAGAGAGAGGGAGAGAGAGAGAGAGGAGAGAGAGAGAGGGAGGAGAGGGGAGAGAGTGGAGAGAGAGAGATGAGAGAGAGAGAGAGAGAGAGAGAGAAGAGAGAGAGAGAGGAGAGATGAGAGAGAGAGAGAGGAGAGAGAGAGAGAGCGAGAGAGAGAGAGAGAGAGAGAGAGAGAGAGTGGGGTATAGGGATTTACGTGGACGACAGCTTGGACAGGGAGAATGCTATTTTGGGAGAGGATTTACGTGTTTAGACGCTCCTTCAAATCCCAAGAGGCGCAACTCCTAGCACACCGATATCAATCGGTGTTTATTTTTATCAAGTGATCAGAGTTGCTCTTTTACATAGTTCAGGCTTCAGAGTGGCCTGCCAGTCAACACATCAAATTACGCAGTGACGAATCATTTGACGTCTGCAATGTCAAAAGAGTTTAACTGCCAACAAATGTCCAACTATGATTTTATCAGTGACATTGTTTCAAAACTATTTCGTCCATGATTCATAGACATAGTTCCTTTTAATAAATGATATAAATTCTACATTGTTTATACGACCGACAATCCAAGGCCCAAGAATATATCACGGTTTGCTACTGCAATGTCCGATAATGCAGGGCTTCATTAACCAGCTTTATACACCAGCCACAACCACAGAGACATAATGAGACCTGGGCCTTGAGGCTACATCTCAATCCCAATGATTTTGGAACACAGCACAGGTGAGTTCGGGGCAAATCTTAATCTGGAATTAAAATCTGCACCTTTGTGAAATCTTAGATGTAAAGCATATCACAGCAGTTGAGATGCACGAGACTGGACAAACTAACTGCCTGAAGTTATTTATGAAAGTGACAACATAAATGACAATGTAAAGTGAATGCATTTACATATCCACACTGTCATCATCGCATTCCACGAATGCCTTCGATTTGGAAAAGTAAACCCCCTTCAACTCGAGTAAAAAATGGAAGACAATCTGTCTAATAGTCTTGAGTGGGCTGCGGACAGGCCTATGTGCCCTTTAGACTGTATGCGCAAAGATAGTCCGCAGCATGTTAAGCTATCATTCATGAAACGTAAAGCTCTGAATAGTATACTTAGAAACAGATGTTACTCCAGGTCATTTAACCCCGTTACTAATCCAACCTTATGGGCATCTTGATCTTGTCTTAATAAGTGCCAATTAGAATACTTTTAATTGAAAACGTCTCAAATGTTATTGTACAAAAGTCACAAATAACCTATTAACTTTTTAAATAATTTGAACGATATTTATAGGCAGATGTAGCAAAGCGAAAAGACATGTAAAAAAAGAGGAAGAAAATAGGTGGCTCATACCGGAATGTCATGCCATTATGAACATCAAACATACATTCAAACATAGTAATTCAACAGTATGAAAACAATAATTTGTTTCACTTACTTGTTTATTTTACCGAGGGTCCTAGCAGCGACGATCTTAAACCTATCTGGCCGGACCTCCATCCTCGCGACTCCAGGCTCCTACCGATTTGCTATCCGTGCGCACTCCCGCTTGAGCGCGCAGCACTCTTCCCTATCACCTTCTCCCTCCGCCCTTAACCTCTTATTAACACACCATTAAATTCGTTTCGCTTTAACAAAAGGTTGTTAAACCTGTTTGTCTGTTTGAGACAGCAGTACTTTATTGTCTTAAATGGGATGTTAAAACAAACTTGACTACATTTTACGCGCTACATTGTCAATTAAAGTGCATTTCGGCATGTCAAAGCCTCGTTACCTTTCGCTAAGGATGTATCTTTACTGCTCACTAAAAATGATATATGATAAGATTGTGTTGCAAAAAAGGTCAACTGAATGGCCAAGCAGTGTCCGGCCGATGGGACGCTCTCCATGGAACTGAAACCAGATTATTGGTTAATCTGTGTGTGTAGTGAAATGTCGTGCCACTTCCTTCCCCGCAGTCCGTGGATGGATTTAAGATGCTATTCTCGTACTGGACCCCACTACACAAATACTAAATGAAAATAATCAGATTAGTCTATAATAAAACCTGCAGTTTTTATAAAGAAAGGTGGAGAAAGTTGTCGCCTCTACCGCTGCAATTTCGATAGAAACAGGCTATGAAACGCATAACATTCTAAATCGGCCTAGCTGTTCGCTGCTGTACTACCTGGTTTAATACTTAATAGTATTTCCATTAATGATAGGAATAAAGACAAGCAAATGTACTTTTCACACCAGTAAACATTATTTGAATGTTAGGATTGATTATAGCAACAAAATAAATCGTGAAATACGTTCATGTTTGTTGTTTATTATTTGTGTACATGTGTATCAATAACTTCCTCCACCAAATAGTGTAGAACTGTAAAGATTAACAATCAGTTTTAATGAGTTTTTACGTAATTAGACTAATGGTGTACGGACAAAGTTTTCACTGACTGGCTTTGAGGTGTGAAATCAGACACAGCTCCTCTCCAGATCCCGAGCAGATATGGTTCTGAGATGGTAGGATGAGAGGAAGAGGGGAGGGTAGGGAACGAGGGAGGGAGGAGGGGACAGGCTGGGCGGGACATTGATGATGGAGGGGGTATCAGAGATGGAGGCTGTACTAGCTCCCCACATCTTTTTGTTGTCTCTATCCATCACTCCAGAGCCTTGGAAATAGACTGGCGCTGCTTCAGGGGAGTCAGGGGTTAAGTCTGGCGTGAGAGAGAGACAGGGAGAGAGAGAGAGAGAGAGAGAGAGAGAGAGAGAGAGAGAGAGAGTGAGAGACAGGGAGAGAGAGAGAGACAGGGAGAGAGAGAGAGACGGAGAGAGCGAGAAGAATAGAGCAAAAGATAGAGAGAGACAGAGAGAAAGAGGGAGAGAGAGGAAGACAGAAAGTGAGCGAGAGGGGGAAGAGAGAGGGAGACAGAGGGAGAGAGAGGAAGAGACACAAAAAGAGGAGGGGAGAAAGACAAAGGATGACAACAATAAAATATCTGCACAAACTGCCATTGGTTACATCTTTCATAACATGCCAAAAGCTAAATTCTGATTGAATTTACTTGATTGAATCATTAAGTCAGATAGAGCAGGAGTCTGCGTTACCTGTGTCATCCTGTAGAGGGGTGTGAAGGTACTGGCTCTTGGGGTAGAAGTTGCTGTAGATGCAGTACATCACAGCCATCAGTGTAACAGTACCCCCAGCAGCAGCTATAAATATTGCTAGTTTTTCATTGTCCTTCACTTCAGAGCCGTCTGTGGAGAGAGAGGCACATGGGCGGCTGCTCAAGATGTGCTGACTGGATGTAGATCGGTGTGTGGCCATGCATCCATTACCCAGTGTTTGCCATGATGGTGACATATATTGATAAACTCACTTTTTTGAAGTCGATACGAATAAGGGAAACTTCTTGATGCCTAACAGGCACATGGCTCGCTTTTTTAAATTCACGATTACAATCCGTCACAATATCTATTTTATTTCAAATCACAGTACAACTACGAACTACAATGAAGTGCAACACAATCCTACAAGTAAAAACAGCATATCCTCTCTCCCTCAACGAGAACACAACCCCCCCCCCCCCCCCCCCCCCCCCCCGTGTCACTCACACATGCGGTTGCGGTTCAAGTGGCTGTTCTCCTCCCTGAGAAGGTCCTGTATGCGGGCAGCAGAGGGCGGCATCACTCCCGGGGGGGCCAGGGGGGCCTGGGGGTTGTTGATTCTCTGGTCAAAAGGGGGCCCCTGCGCGCGGCCCAGCGGAGGAAGCACACAGAGGGAGCACAGCACCGCCATGCATCTCAGAGAGGCGGCCATACCAGCACAGCTAAACCTTGGACGAGAAATGTGTCTGCTGTAAAGTTGATACTGTGGGGATTACAGTAGCCACTGTTCACAGTCGTCCTTATGCTTACTGTATGTCCAACAAGACTGAACTTTAACCCTGGGTACTCAAACACTGATGTCAAGGTTTATAGATTCTCCAAAATCACAGTTGAACTTCATGCTGCTAAAATCAACGACCACGATGAAACCTTACTTGTTAAGGTGTCAATTCAAATACAAATTTACATAAGCTAGGCCTACACAATGAAAATACAAAACATACATTGAGCATAGGCCTACCTGATATTGGTTGATAAATAATCACTGTATATCATACATTCACCCTAGCTGTTGGTGCCACACCCGATCTCTCTC
The DNA here is from genome assembly GCF_038355195.1 of Osmerus mordax. Classification (NCBI taxonomy): domain Eukaryota; kingdom Metazoa; phylum Chordata; class Actinopteri; order Osmeriformes; family Osmeridae; genus Osmerus; species Osmerus mordax. The sequence continues at coordinate 9,587,998 of NC_090059.1, read as the reverse complement.
TTACCAAGGGTGATGATCTCAGTCTCTCCTCAGTACCTCATACCAGCTTCACCTGCGATCTCCATGGATAGGTAAACAGCGACTGTTGCCAGGACAACCACACTCCCCTGCCACTTCCATACCCAAACAAACGAAGGCTTTTACTTTCCTAGAAACGACCCTCAAGGGGTTCTCTTTTGCATTTAGTCATATTATTTATTTATTACAGTCACACACAATTTCTTTTTGTAAAACATCAACTAACTTTGTTGCATTTTATTGGGGTGGAAAAGTTAATTGTTTGAAAAGATATGTGGGCATATAGCCTTGATAATAGTACTAACTGTAAGAAAGCAACTATGTTCATTTGTTATTTTGGATCATAATTGTCACCAATTAAGAAACAATTGAAACTTTGTGAAATGGTGGAATGTCAGCAATGTATGTAATACAGCATATAACCTGATGATAATGAAATAAAGAAAAACAGAGTTTCAGCAATTATCTGAAAAAAGAATGACAATGTTACGAGTTGTGTATTGTTCTGGCACAGTCAGGTACACTGATGACAGAGATGCACAAATAATGATGTCAAAGCACTGGCCCTTGGCAGTATCAGATGATGGCACAATGTCTAAGCTGGCACAAGGTTTAATCAACACATGTTGATGGTTGGAAACTGTTCCCAACAGTAAAGATCAAGTACACTGTTATAATCAGTCATATATCAGATCAGATCCCCCCCCTCCCACTCTGTTCTCTGTACTTTCCATATACACTATTTGTATGTCAATTTGGATAACGTCTGTTAAATTAATCAAATCGAATTTGATTAAATAAATTAGATTACATTTAGAATGAGGAGACAGATGTCACTGTGCTGAAAAACCTTTACCAAAAATATGTTTTTATCACGATGGATTGCAATAGCTTCCTGAGCAAACTTGGTAGTGGTAAACTTTCTGTTGGGCTGGCAAAGTTGTTTCACTCACTTGAGGAAATTAAATTGCATGTACTTTTGAGAGAGAAACCGGATATTATATACCTAGTACATACTGTAGTTACCTGACATGTAATGAGACAAATTATAGCATTAAATGTATATATATTGGAATGTATTTTATAAACTGTAACATTTATCACAAAGATAGTTCATAAGCTAGATACTAGAAACACTGGCTTACTGTAAATTGACACAAATATGTAATTATACAATATAGAAATGCATTATGTATGCATACAGCTAGACAAGTAACGTGGCATTCAGATGGGCCATTTTTTGTCTATAATTTCTTTTTTTATCCTGCTTTGCAAGGGTTGCTGTCAGCTGGTTTGTTTTCCATATTAAATCCACAGGCAAGATAGTTCAATGTTTTTGTCAGTCTACTGGTGAATTTATGGAACAGAAGGAATAGGCATACTCTGCTCCTTAGAACCTTGAGCATTCTACATTTACATTTATTCATTTAGCAGACGCTTTTATCCAAAGCGACTTCCAAGAGAGAGCTTTACAAAGTGCATAGGTCACTGATCATAACAACAAGATAGCCACAAAAACATTGCGAGCAGCCAAAACATGAAGCACACATTGTGAACAACCAAAGTAAGTGCCAAAGGGAAGAACCATAAGAGCATGTAGTTAAACAAGTTACAATTAAACAACATGAACCGCTATAAGTGCAAGTGTACCTGTGGAAAAAAAAAACAAGCAACAATAATAAAAACTAGAGAGGGTACAATTTCTGGGGAAATTGTAGGGTGTGCTTGCTTGCGTCGGTTGCACAGGGGTCTGTATATTTTATATAAAAATGCATCGGGCCTACTTATTATTTATAAAGATTACATAGATTTAAAAGCATCTTTTTTTTGCTGCTCATTTACAACTCAAAATACGAGTGAAGTGTAGAATGAAATATGATGTCTTCTCATTTCCCCTGCAAGAGGCAGCTGACAGGCTGAATCAAAACGAATACATTTGGCAGACCGGTGTACAAATGGACCTAATCTCTATGACTTAAACGTCCTTTTAAGTTGTCCCTTCTCGTGATATTTTCAGGCATTTAGCCTACTCATATTGCATTCATTCATTAACAAAGAACCCCCTTTGAAGATTATTCTACGACTTTACCGGCAGAAGATAGAATCGCGATTCAAACAGTACCATCTGCTAACTGAAAATATGCCCCCAAAAACGTAAATAAGCTTGACATTTATTTAGTGGAAAATAGCTCATTCATAAAAAGCTCACTGGTAGCGATCATTGTCAGTAACAACTCAAAATGCGATATAGCCCTGTGTGGAGAAGCTGCCCCGGTAAATTCTACTACTACAGTACAGTACTAGACTACTGCTGTGTTAGTCTTGATAGCGATTGCGTTGGTTGAATTCGATTAAACGTTCAGTTGTACGGTTTAGGCTGAAATTAATTATTTTCATGAACAGATTGACAAAGTTTAGGCTGTGGCAATGAAGTTCAGGTTAGTAGTCAGATAGTTTCCCTACTGAAAGACTTTTGAGTAAGGGGAGTGCCGAACATGTTCTGTTGCCGTTTGACTTAAACAGCTGAGGAGTTGTTGTTAGCTACTCACACTAGTGTCTCGGGTACAGTAGGCTACAGCGTTGCAGTGAGCTACACTGGTTTGAAACCACAGGTAATGGTAATTTCAGCAACAAATCGTTTACTAATGTCAGAATAAATCCTACAACGAAAATGTATATGTGAGGAATGTTTGTTTTAACGATTGAAAACAGATACATCATAGACCACTGTAGTATGTGTTGCCCGGGCAACACAGGCTAATGTCATGATGCTAATATGTCAGTGAAATAGTAGACTACTGTTTCCGAAAGTAGATGTACTTCCTTAATAATATCAGCTTATATTGTACATTACACATCACAATTGTGTGTCATATCACAAAGTAAAATGAGTAAATATTTATCACCCTGGCCTCTTTGCTTGTGGCGTTTCTGCAGCTGCCTTGCAGTAAAGCTATAGTTAGCCTAGCTATCCCCCAAGTTAACAGATGCCAAACGAATGTTCTGCCAAAGGTAGTCACGCGTGTTTTTGTGACATTATTGCAGACCGGTGTAAAAATTGACCTAATCTCTATGATTTAAACGTCATTTTAAGTTTTTCTCTTCTCATGATATTTTCAGGCATTTAGCCTACTCATATTGCATTCATTCATGAATAAACAACCCCTTTGAAGATTATTCTACGACGTTACCCGGCAGTAGAAGATGGAATCGCAATTCAAACGGTACCATCTGCTAACTGAAAATATGCCCCCCAAAACGTAAATAAGCTTGACATTTATTTAGTGGAAAATTGCTCATTCATAAAAAGCTCACTGGTAGCGATCATTGTCAGTAACAACGCAAAATGCGATATAACCCTGTGTTGAGAAGCTGCCCCGGTAAATTGTACTACTACGGTACAGTACTAGGCTACTGCTGTGTTCGTCTTGGTAGCGATTGCGTTGGTTGAATTGGATTTAACGTTCCGTTGTACGGTTTAGGCTGAAATTAATTATTTTCATGAACAGATTGACAACGTTTAGGCTGTGGCAATGAAGTTCAGGTTAGTAGTTAGATAGACTTTTGATTTAAGTAAGGGGAGTGCCGAACATTTTCTGTCGCCGTTTGACTTCCTAAACAGCTGTGTACTGTAGCTAGATGTTTTTGTAGTGTGTCTCGCGTAAGCTACAGCGTTGCAGTGAGCTACACTGGTTTGAAACCACAGGTAATGGTAATTTCACCAACAAATCGTTTTCTAATGTCAGAATAAATCCTACAACGAAAATGTATATGTGAGGAATGTTTATTTTAACGATTGAAAACAGATAACGCTACATCATAGACCACTGTAGTATGTGTTGCCCGGGAAACACAGGCTAATGTAATGATGCTAATACTTCAGTGAAATAGTAGACTACTGTTTCCGAAAGTAGATGTACTTCCTTAATAATATCATCTTATATTGTACATTACACATCACAATTGTGTGTCATATCACAAAGTAAAATGAGTAAATAGTTATCACCCTGGCCTCTTTTCTTGTGGCGTTTCTGCAGCTGCCTTGCAGTAAAGCTATAGTTAGCCTAGCTATCCCCCAAGTTAACAGATGTGAAACGAATGTTCTGGCAAAGGTAGTCACGCGTGTTTTCGTGACGTTAGTGACGCAGTGACGTTAGTAACGTCAGTGACTGTGGCTAGCAAATTAGCCACCGTTAGCTTCACTTTTCGCCACAAAAACTTAAATTACGCTTAAACCATGCAACGGAACGTAAATTCCAATAGAAGCAACTCAATCGCTACCAAGACGAAACTTTTGACACCTACGTTGTCTATGTAGGCCAAGTATTTACTGAGTTTTAGGGGGGCAAAAAGAAATAAAAATAATAATAATAATAATATATATGTGAGAGAACAAAGGTTGTGCTCTCGCCGAAGGCTTGAGCACACCCAACAATATATCACAGCGAGTACAACATTTTTTAATCAGTTACCACTAACCACAAGAGCAACAAGTCTCTAAGCAAGAGTCAGTCCCGTTCACTGCTCGGAAGGTCAGTACCAGGGTCTTGAATCTGATACTAGAGCTACTATTCTACTATTCTAGAGCAAGGGCAAGTAATCAATCCGTGGGGAACAGACAACAATTCAGATCAAAGTAAACACGTCTGACACACACTGTTTCTGTTTCAGTGAGATCTGATTTATATGGGATTAATTAAAGGTAAGACATTTAAACAACGTCATTTATTCAACACAAAAACATGGCTGTCTATTGTAGTGTAGTTCAATAAAAGGCAGTTCTTTTTGTTACCAGGGTTTTAAGGCGGAGTTAAGTGTTCCTGTGGGATGGAACAGTTTTAACTAAAGTATAATACTGGAGACTGGCGACTCCCCACAGCTCACTCTCCCATTGATGACGCGACCCGTTTCCTTGCTGGGGCCGCTGTCCGCGGTGCTGATATCGGCTTTGTCCTTTTTGGTTGCCTGACATTGTCAGGCCTTCAATGTCAGATATGGTTACAAACATCAAATGTTGCTGTTCCCAGCGTATCATCGTATAGTTTCGTTGACTGAAAAAAAATCATAATCACGCAGCCTCTCCCTAAACCTTCAAATCTCATCTTGGACTTTATTTGAATTAAATATCTGAGGTAGGCTACACCGATTCACTCTGCACGTTCCAACAGATGGAGAGAGAGAAGCTGGCATTGCCCGCTGACGGTGACCTGTCTGCCACACCAGAGTCCCAACTTGGCAGCCACTCTGCTGAGAGCTTTGAGCCAAGCTCGACAGAGCCCCCTGCCAGAGATGGGTGGGACAGTAAAATTGAGTATTTTCTGGCTCAGGTGGGCTTCAGCGTTGGTCTTGGAAACGTCTGGAGATTCCCCTACCTCTGCCATCAGAATGGAGGAGGTGAGTTGACCCTCAACTTGATATTACCCTTATCAATCATCTAAATGAGAAATGCATTGGTAATAAGCAGTGGGTAGGAGGATTTGATCCTGCAACCTTCCGATCTGTAGTCAAATACTCTGAGCTAATACAAGTAAGTGTACTCATCCGCTCCCCCTGATCTCCCTGCGTCTGTCAGGAGCCTTCCTCCTCCTGTACGTGCTGCTCATGATCGTCATGGGGATCCCTCTGTTCTTCCTGGAGCTGGCGGCCAGCCAGGCCATCAGACAGGGCAGCATCGGGGTGTGGAAACACATCTCACCCAAACTCTCAGGGATTGGCTACTCCAGCTGTGTGGTAAGTAGGACACTCCTCGCTGATTGGCTACTTCCGTTTCCTTGTTATCAGGCATTGGTTGTTTTTATGCAGCCTGAGAAAACGATAGTAAAAAAAAATGGCTCACCCATTCAAACACAACAAAGTAAACCCAAGGTTGAAGACCTGAACCAACTTTGTCTAGTAGTTTTCCCTGCCAGGCGTCCTTTGTTTACATTCTGCGCTGTAGCTAAACCCTGTTACAACCCGTCTTTCCCCCTCAGGTGTCTTTCTTTGTGGATCTTTATTACAACATGATCATCGGTTGGAGCCTGTTCTACCTGGGGAACTCCTTCCAGTACCCCCTGCCCTGGGAGTCCTGGACTCCATCAAGCAGGACTTGATGGAGTCCTGGACACCACAGACTCCATCAACGAGACGGGCCAGTTCAACCCAGTTCTCACGTGCTGTCTGCTGGGGGCCTGGACCATTGTGTGCCTGGGCATGTTCAAGGGCATCAAGTCCTCCGCAAAGGTACCGTCTGTTCTGGGTCTGCTTGGCCCAGCCTGGTGGAGTGTTGGTGCATGTGTGTGTGGGGGGGGAGTTTTTTGTGTTGGTGGCAGGATCAATCTTGGTTTAAAACATACTGGCAAGAGCGTAAAAATTGCAGAGTAATAACATGTGGTGTACAAGTACCTGTGGAAGTACGTGTGCCTGCTGGCCATGCTGGGCCTTCTGGCTGCCAGCCTCGTGACCATGGTCATCAGAAGACCCACCTACAAAGCCTGGAACCACACCACGGTACAGAGACCTTGGTTTTTGCTAAATTTCTTATTTTATTGTGCCAAGTCACTCCCTATAATGTACTGTACTGTCCCAAAGTCAACAGCAGCACTCTACATCTAATATAATTGCATAATGAGAATTCACCGTAATATTAAACACATTACTATTGTAATATGAAACCGTAATCCATCCATTGTATTATCATCAAATTAAACCACGGGATCAGAGATAATCAGATGATGATGATGTGTCCTTTGTCTGTTCTCCTCAGGCGACCGAGGTGACCCTGGAGTACCCAGACTGGGCCATCGCCGTCCTGTCTGGCCTCATCCTGTTTGCCATCATGCCCGTCCTGCTGGGCTACCTGCACGCCACGCTGAGGAGCAGAGCCAAGCAGCGTGCCAGAGACAGAGAAGCAGTCACCTACAGCAGGTGTGCCACGGAGTAGAGACCCCCCATGCTGCTGTGATGGACAAACAACAACATGAACGGAATGTCATGGCCAAGAACATCTCCCCCAGCCAATGAGGGATGTTATCCCCAAGAACAAGAATCTCCCCCAGCCAATGAGGGATGTCATTCCCAGGAACAAGAATCTCCCCCCAGCCAATGAGGGATGTTATCCCCAGGAACAAGAATCTCCCCCCAGCCAATGAGGGATGTCATTCCCAGGAACAAGAATCTCCCCCAGCCAATGAGGGACGTCATCCCCAGGAACAAGAATCTCCCCCCAGCCAATGAGGGAGAAGATCCACCCATAGAGAGGAGTTAGACAGAGCCTTTTGCTCTACCGATTCAAGTGAAGCATCAAGACTGTATATTTGTGTAAAAATAACTTTAGGATTGCTTGATTTGCCTGTGTTCTGCACCTCTCTTTCGCTAACCGTCTCTGAAAGAGGGGTTACCTCACTGAATTGCTCCTCCCAGTGTTTCTTCCATTTTTTTCTCCTGTGGTGAGTTTTTCTGGGAGTTTTCCTTGTCTTCCTTGAGAGTTTAGGTTGGTTGAAGGGCAGTTCTATGGCGTATGTGAAGGCCTCTGTGACATTGCTTGTAAAAAGGTCTATACAAATAAATATTGATTTGACTTGATAAAAGTCAGATTAAAAAAACAACCAATGGAGCGCTTGTAAACCACTCAAATGTGAGTTTGTTCAGTTATTCAGTATCTGAAAGCATGGACTTGAACCAGGAAGATGCCACAGCATACATACAGCAGATATTCCTAATTTAACTTGAGGAATCTGGCGTTGTGGCAAGATGCAACATGATGTGACACGCTGTGTCATGTGTGCATTATAAATGTTGATCGCATCTCCATTGCAATGTATTCGGGCAGTCCCCCTTCATCCCATACCATCACCAGACAACCTCATGACATCTCCCCCCAAAGTCTGTCTAGAACACTTCCCCCCACCCTCCATTCTTGTGTGGAAATCAGCTAATATGACATTGAAATGTTTATGGGTTCATCACCAGCTCCGCCTCTGTCATTGTGTTCGACTTCATGCAGCGTCGACAGCCGTCTGCAGCCAGCTGACTTGAAGCAGCCAATGGCGTTCACTGCTTCAGTGAAGTCAGCCAGCTGCAGCCGGCTGTCAGCACCGCCGGCGCTGCATGAAGTCAAACACACCTAATGAGAAGCAAAACATGACAAGCGTTTTACTTTTTTATTAGTTACAAAAAACCTATTGCCATACAACAACAAATAACTTTCACTTTTTGGGGTGAAAAAAGGTCATAGTTCAGATTTAAATATGTGACAGATATTTGGCACATAAATAATAACCAAAAGAAGCCAACAATGTGCATATAATGCTGGAACATACACAAGGCAACATTTGAATGACTAAAACCAAATTTGTAGACAAATTAAAAAAAGGAATATATTAAACAAGTTCGCATTAAATTACATTCTCACTAAAAAGTATAATACAAAGTGTTCTAAAACAAACAATGTTGATATTGTTAGCAAACAAACAATTTCAACACTGTGAAATGGTGGAACATCAATTCAGTTTTTTTCCTCACACTCGTCTGAAAATACGCCATATACAATATCAAAAAGACACTTCTGGTAGTTATCTGAAATAGTGAATGAAAATATATGTAAAACATTAACAAGTTGTGTGTTCTGGCAAAGTCATGTGCACTGATAAGAGATACACAATGTCAAAGTACTGGCCCTTGGCAGTATCAGATCATGGCACAATGTTTAAGCTGGCAAGGAAGAGGTAGGTTTAATCAACACAAGTTGATAGTTGAAAACTGTTCCCAAAAGTAAAGATCAAGTTGTTATGATCAGTCCTTTTATAAAAGACACATTGATTCAAACCATAATAGAAGTTCTCTTCTCAGAGAGGTACCTCTGTAAGTTACAGAATTTGAACAAACACAAAAGAACTCCCATAACTAACTAACTACAATTCATCTCACATCAATGGGCGAGCCAAAGATCAGAGACGTAGGCATACATTTTTTTGCCTTGATGCGTGTGTGACCCGTCCAATGCACAATTTGTATTCTCTGGTTTACTTCCTGGTTCACCATGATTGGTTCTTGATAACAAATGCTGAATATATGCACAAATTCACATTTGAGGGATTTAGAATAATTCGAATTATAGTTTTGTTTTTCTTTCTTCGCTTTTTTTTTTTACAGAAACAGTCAATACTTCACTACTACTTTTACGTAGTAGTAGTGGGTAATACTACCCACTTTATTTCACTTGAATCAGCAGAGCAAACAGGACCAAATCCCTTCCCTTCAGTTTCCTTCACTGCTGTCGAACTCCTCTCTATGGGTGGATCTTCTCCCTCATTGGCTAGGGGGAAGATTCTTGTTCTTGGGGATAACATCCCTCATTGGCTGGGGGAGATTCTTGTTCTTGGGGATAACATCCCTCATTGGCTGGGGGAGATTCTTGTTCTTGGCCATGACATTCCGTTCATGTTGTTGTTTGTCCATCACAGCAGCATGGGGGGTCTCTACTCCGTGGCACACCTGCTGTAGGTGACTGCTTCTCTGTCTCTGGCACGCTGCTTGGCTCTGCTCCTCAGCGTGGCGTGCAGGTAGCCCAGCAGGACGGGCATGATGGCAAACAGGATGAGGCCAGACAGGACGGCGATGGCCCAGTCTGGGTACTCCAGGGTCACCTCGGTCGCCTGAGGAGAACAGACAAAGGACACATCATCATCATCTGAATATCTCTGATCCCGTGGTTTCATTTGTTGATAATACAATGGATGGATTACGGTTTCATATTACAATAGTAATGTGTTTAATATTACGGTGAATTCTCATTATGCAATTATATTAGTTGTAGAGTGCTGCTGTTGACTTTGGGACAGTACAGTACATTATAGGGAGTGACTTGGCACAATAAAATAAGAAATTGAGCAAAAACCAAGGTCTCTGTACCGTGGTGTGGTTCCAGGCTTTGTAGGTGGGTCTTCTGATGACCATGGTCACGAGGCTGGCAGCCAGAAGGCCCAGCATGGCCAGCAGGCACACGTACTTCCACAGGTACTTGTACACCACATGAGGGCGCCAGCCCAGCATCTTCTCAATGTCGTCAAGGAACCTGGAATTCACACACACACACGAACCACAGAAAATATATTAAAACTGTTAAACAGATCCTCATACAGAAACCCTTTTGTGAATTGGTTCATCCACTTTAAAGCTATTCTAAGATTATTAATGGCAAATCTCTTGATTATTCAACCAGGAACTGTTTTCCTTCTTGATAATCTATACAGACACTATGCAGGTAGGACAGCAATCTTGAGTGCTCACCGATCGGCTCCGTATAGCCAGGAAACACTGAACGTCTCAAACACGACCACAATTATGAGAGGCAGGGTGGCGGAGTAATCGTCGAACATCATGACAAAGTAGTTCCCACAGCGCTGAGTGAAGACAAGGCCCAACAGGAAACCTGTCACGCAGCCGAACACTGAGAGAAGAGTTATACACACAGTTACACAACTACACACACCTTACCAAGATAACTAGGCACATGGAACTACTAAAATTACTTAAATAAAACTCGTAAGACAAGTCCAAAAGCTATAGTTCGAGTTGTCTTTTCAAACTTCAGGTAGAGTTGAGCTTTGAACATGCACACATGCCCGTCCACTCACAGACACACGTTAGGGATGGGCGATATGGCGTAAAATTTTTATCACGGTATAATTCGTAAGCACTGATGGTATCGGTATATATCACAATATATTAGTTATTCTTAAAATGTCATGACAATGCAATCCGCACTGCAGCAGCTAATCTGCCGCACTCGGACGGCAGATTGACGCATTGGGTAACTCCGGTGTGTCACAAGAGTTTTCCAAATTTTGCAGTGTTTAATTGCCACGGAAGAGCGACTTCTCAGTAGCCTACGTTTATGGGATCGCAAGAAAACTGTGTTAAATATTTGTAGTGAGTTAGCTCTACCTATAAACAATTATTACTGAATACTCAATTCTGTTGGCTTACAATAAACATTTCACAATTCTAACCAACTTGGCATTGGATTTGTCAAACGCATTCTGGTAGATTCATTTTCGCGAACATGCACGGCTTTCACGCGGGGAAAAGGATTGCTAGTGTTTCCACATTTGGCTAGCACAATTCGATGACACAACTTACAGAGTAGTGTTTGTTGGTCGATGTCGGATAACTTGAAACCAAACCATTTCCAAACGACAGAAGAGGCCCCCTTTTTTACCAATTCGTCCGGCAAATCAACCCCACTGACTTTATTTACAGACATTAATGCTTGCTTACACTTGCCAACAAAAGCAGTTTACTCATATGAATGTTTGCTTCCTCGGAGTTGCGCTAGCTTGTTTGTTAACTTTCATTGGCTGGGACAATGCATGCAGCGCATGCTGCATGTTTTTTTTGTTGTAAAAGATACTAATTTGAACTAGCCCACTAGGCAGTATCACTTACTTATATTTTATACCAAACAGAAACACTTAATATTTAATACATTAGTTAATATATTGTGATATCCATGATATGGCAAAATCCATATCATGGCACAACACAATACCGGTATTCGCGTTCATACCGGTATACCGCCCACCCCTAACACACGTTACCTGTGAGTTTAGTCTTGTTGTTGGAAAGTGTTTTGAAGTTGTCTGTGAGGGGCGCGAGGATGCCCTCCATGGTGCCGAACATGGTGCTGAGTCCCAGGTTGAGCAACATGAGGAAGAACAGGGCCGACCAGAAGGGACTGCCTGGAAACAGAGACATGGCCTCTGTGAACGCTATGAAGGCCAGACCGGTGCCCTGCACACCCTGATGGAGGGAGAGAGACAGAGAAAGAGTACAGAGAGAGAGACCTTGTCACATTGAAATGGGTTGTCAGACAAAACTGGGGTGCACTGGTTAACAAATCAAGAAGGAAACCAGTGACTCAGAACAAAGCTCAGAAAGAGAGCGGGGAGACAAAAAAAGGGAACAATAATACTAAAATGAAGTAAAGCCCTTACCGTGGTCATCTCTGTCTCCAGGCTGCAGTTTGAGAGGTTGCCAGGAGCCTGGGCTCCGTGGGCCCTGTACCAGCCAGAGTACTCTTCCAGGGAGACCAACTCTGGAGCGGACATGTTGAAGCTGGGCCACAGGCTCTCGTTCAACCCGTGCTCAGACAGCCTCCTCACATTCCTAGGTAGAAGAGCAGACAGGAGGTCTGAGTGGACGATGAGTGTGAAGGTCCAAGTTGACTCGTTGTCTAAGATGTAAGGCTGGACGAAATGGCCCAAGATGTTACTATAATGATTTTTTTTAATCAATTATCATGATCGGGCCTATATATTTAATAATATGAATGCTCAGTTTACAGTTAAGCGTATTCTCCAAAAGAACAGAACTCAAGAAGAAACCAGAAGGTTAATTAGTATGTTTGCTACCAACCCTACTCTGAAGTGGTACAGGTTATAAATAAAGTTGCGTAGGATCATTCAACTGGTCTTATCAGCCAGTCCACTACTTAAACATAGATTATCAGTTATGGTCGCTAGCACCGGTAGGGGTGTTAAATGATTACATGTGACTTGACTCGGCAGCACAAGAGCCAGCCAGCCAGCGAGAGAGAGAGAGAGAGATTGGAAAGATATCAACAACGTGGCCCTTCCTTGTGTAAACACGAACACACCTGGCGACACACTGCAAGGCAAACGTCTTGGCTCGGAACCCCAGCACGGCAAACACCACGAGAGAGGCCAGGACGGAGGTGAGGAAGTTGATGGTGGAGACGGTGAAGGCATCGCGGTGACAGTTGTTGTTCTTGGGGTTGTAGGAGGAGTAGGCGATGACCGAGCCGAAGCCTAGACCCAGGGCGAAAAACACCTGCGTGGCTGCCTGGCGCCACACCTGCACGTCGGCCCAGATCTCCAGCTGCAACGCCGCCACACACACACACACACACAGACACACAGACACACGTAAGAAGATGGTGGTGCTGTGACAGGTGTGACTCGTCAGAGTTGATCAGGTTTGTAGTGTTTAATAAGAATCCATTTCTTTGTGTAAGCACTCCACTATGTATTGTTCTCCTATTGGTTATTCGCCATGCGCATGTATACATTGAGTGCAGAACCTCAAGTAAACCAAGTGATGTTTTCATGTGTAAACTTAACCTCCGAGTGAGCCTGATTATTTTATTAATAAGAAGTCTATAGACACGACAATGTTCATTAGCCACAATGTCTAAAATGTTATCTGCTTTTTTCAACAGCAGCTGAACTGGAGATGGTAAAGCAGTACTTAGTAGCTTGTGGTACAACGTCAGCTTCATCATACTATACTCTGGGCATCACACTGAAAATAGTTCCCTTCCATCTGTTCCCATTAATCTCTCATTCAGTCAGGTAGAGCAGTAGTGGGTGGCGGTACCTTGGGGTAGAACATGTATTTGATGCCCTCGGTGGCTCCGTCCAATAGCAGCCCTCGGATGAGGAAGCACAGAAGCACCACGTAGGGGAACACAGAGGAGAAATACATCACCTGGAGAGACAGCAGAACGAGCCCAAGTTAGGCAGCCATGTTAGCCACAAAGGACCTGTGTGATTGGAGTGTGTTCACAAGTGTGTGTTCATTTTGCAGACACTTTTCTGACAAAGACTTTCCAATGGGTAAAAAAAAATACAAATCAATTGAATCTGGGTACAACCTTTTCTGAAGTCAGGGTTTTCCCTGCATAGAGAAAATTTCCGCGATGAAAACAAAAAGCTGTGTTCATCACGCGTGCAATGCATGTCATCGAATATGTTCTCAATAGTATGTTTCAAGTAGGCTACAGCCGAACCCTCGTTCCGTTTTTATCATCAGTAATCGAGTTGATAAGCGTGTCTTCTTGTCTGATCAATACGCAACTTTGAGGTGCGCGAATGGACAGAGCGGCCAGTAAACTGTCGTTCTGCTGCGAGGGCCAGCCCGACGTGCACGAATACACCTGTACAAATACAAATTAAATTTCCACTCAAAATGCTGACAAAGTTTGATTTCCGATTTCCAACGCAGCCTTCATTGGTATTCTTAACCTGGAATGATAATATATAGTGCAGTGTTTCCTCTATTGCTACATTTCTGCCGCCACGGTATCAGAAATCAGGCTGTACAAAATATTAGGCAGTCTATCAGCAGTGATTGTTGGAGTGCATGTCGGAGAATTGCACGGACACCCGCTTCACACCGCAGTTGAGATTGCGTGTGTGCGTCCTTGAGAACTGTAAGTCGTATAACTTATGTTGTCAGTTCATTTAAGCCTATTATTGTATAAGTCTATAGTTCTTGCAAATTTAAATCAAGTTAACAGGTGATTTTCGTTGTTTGTATTCTTCCCCTGCTAGCTAAATCGTCTGTTGATTCGATAGCTGCTCTTGCTCAGGTTTGTATTTTAGGTGCATTGTTATGCTGAAGTAGTTTTAATTAATAAAAAGTGTGTTTATTGTTATTATTTGCTACGGAATTCTTAGCCTATCAAGATCAAATGAAACAGGCAGTGCACATGCTTCAGAGTGGCCTACCTTAATCGATAGGCTAGGCTACTGACCATTTACAATAAGTTGTTACGTCAATTATTAATTGGCAGCATTTATGCCATTTAGAGCATACTTTATGAGTGTAAGGTGTTTTTAAGTAGCCTAACTTTATTGCTTTAGGGGAAATAGGACGAAAATATGTGCAATATTACATTAGCTATTAGAATATTACGGGGGGGGGGGGGGGGGGGGGGGGGGAGAGATGCAAAACACCTGGGAATAAATACATTGATTAGAAAAAAAAAAAGAATATATATATATATATATATATTTTTTTTTTTTTTTTTTTTGAGCACCGAAGACCCATTTTGACCCAGGAAACACCCTGGAAGTTTGTCTCTTTTTGCCAATAGCCATTGTGGAGAGATAAGGAATTACTGAAAAGTGCTCATATGGACACAAGATTTACATGCAGGTGTAGGCCGGTGGATTGCGCAACTTTGTGAGGCTGCCACATGAAGGCCATGTTACAACTCATTACTTTCCATTATGTTTCAAACCAAGATTGATCCTGCCACTCACACAACCCCCCCCCCCCCCCACACACACACACACGCACCCACACTCCACCAGGCTGGGCCAAGCAAACCCAGAACAGACGGTACCTTTGCGGAGGACTTGATGCCCTTGAACATGCCCAGGCACACAATGGTCCAGGCCCCCAGCAGACAGCACGTGAGAACTGGGTTGAACTGGCCCGTCTCGTTGATGGAGTCCGTGGTGTCCAGAGCCTTCCGGAACCAGAAGTATGTGGTGGGCGAGCTGGCAGCACACTCCGGCACTGGAGACAGATGAGGAACAGCAGGTTTATACAGGCTGAAGTCCTGTCAGCTTTGTCAAGATGATTCTTCAGCAGCAACCCGCAGGCTTGAAACACAAAACCTAAAACAAGCTAAAGCTTCATATTGGTTCTTATTCAATATATTCATTTCTGTTGAGATATATGTTACTATTTTCTATATAGATTCCCCATTGCCTCGGACACAGATCAGGTGGCAGGGGTGCAGTAGTAACAGCAGTAGTAGTTCAGTCGGAGATTCACCCAGCAGCAGCCTGGATGTGCAGCGAGTGTTTACCTGTAGTGTTACCCTGCTGAGGGCACTGCTCCCAGGGCAGGGGGTACTGGAAGGAGTTCCCCAGGTAGAACAGGCTCCAACCGATGATCACGTTGTAATAAAGAGCCACGAAGAAGCACACCTGAGGGGGAAAGACGGGTTGTAACAGGGTTTAGCTACAGCACAGAATGTAAACAAAGGATGCCTGGCAGGGAAAACTACTAGACAAAGTTGGTTCAGATCTTCAACCTTGGGTTTACTTTGTTGTGTTTGAATGGGTGAGCCATTTTTTTTACTATCGTTTTCTCAGGCTGCATAAAAACAACCAATGCCTGATAACAAGGAAACGGAAGTAGCCAATCAGCGAGGAGTGTCCTACTTACCACACAGCTGGAGTAGCCAATCCCTGAGAGTTTGGGTGAGATGTGTTTCCACACCCCGATGCTGCCCTGTCTGATGGCCTGGCCGGCCGCCAGCTCCAGGAAGAACAGAGGGATCCCCATGACGATCATGAGCAGCACGTACAGGAGGAGGAAGGCTCCTGACAGACACAGGGAGATCAGGGGGAGCGGATGAGTACACTCACTTGTATTAGCTCAGAGTATTTAACTACAAATCGGAAGGTTGCAGGATCAAATCCTCCTACCTACTGCTTATTACCAATGCATTTCTCATTTAGATGATTGATAAGGGTAATATCAAGTTGAGGGTCAACTCACCTCCTCCATTCTGATGGCAGAGGTAGGGGAATCTCCAGACGTTTCCAAGACCAACGCTGAAGCCCACCTGAGCCAGAAAATACTCAATTTTACTGTCCCACCCATCTCTGGCAGGGGGCTCTGTCGAGCTTGGCTCAAAGCTCTCAGCAGAGGGGCTGCCAAGTTGGGACTCTGGTGTGGCAGACAAGTCACCGTCAGCAGGCAATGCCAGCTTCTCTCTCTCCATCTGTTGGAACAAGAATCACAGAGTGAATCGGTGTAGCCTACATTAGATATATCATTCAAATAAAGATGGCAAGGTTTGGGGTGTGGTTGCGTGACTATTTTGATGTCTACTTTCAGTTCAGACTGGAAATTGGCATTTTTAGATTAAAACTGACTGGCTTTCTGAGCTCCACAATGGAACCGCTTATTTTCTGCTTTGTTTGACCACGTAACGTGTGTACACCCAATTAGTGGTCCAAGCTCAGCTCGTTAGTTAAAAGACCACAATGCCCTGGCTCATAGTGAATACCAGTTATTGTTACCGGGAAATTCATTGTTGCCGTTCCCATCGCATAGTCGTTAGTAGCTAGTTGGCGTTATATATATATATATATATATATATATATGCAAACTAGCTAGGCACTATATAGTGCTTATCGAGCAAGATAAACTAGCCAACACTGTCTACCTAGTACCCTGTAACATCCCTTCACACATCTAGCCCAATATATTAGCGTATGTGACACAATTCTAATACATTTTGATACGATACGAGACTCACCAGCAGAGGATTATATTGCCAGCCACGTGGAGCACAGGGCAGGCTGTGGAGGGATGTGTGGAGCAAAAGTAAACAGAAAAGGGAAGTCGAAAGTATATTTGTGTTACCCGCCTAGCTACCTACAAAATAAACATATTTTGCAATATGAACATCAAGCTCCACATTGCATACTATTCATTCATTGAAGCAAGCCAGACAATCTCCCGACACAGGCACGCCAGGCGGTTGAGCTCTTTCTGATAAGCACCAACGATGCTATTTCCTCAAAGACGACAACGACACGCCTGTGCTGTGATCACAACGCAGGTTCTCAATTGGCTACCGATGCTCGAAATTTTCTTTTCTGCGTGCAGATATGGCCATGCATTAATTTTAAATGAGATAGACTAAGCTAAATATCTTCTCTTGTTCCAATAGATAACCGGTTAGGTGACTTTCTAACCAAAACTATTTCATTCAGTTTCGTAAGATTTTAATCAACGTTTATGTGAACTATTTAACACTGCTGAGGCGAAAAACAATGATCACGCCCAGTAGCCCTTTGCTGGAACGTCAAACACACGTGGCAAGTTTCTGCCTGTCTTCCATTGCTTTCTCGTTAGTAGATTTTAATGGAAAAGACTACAAAGTCTGATGCAATAATCTAACGGTTTTACAGGTGTTGCAATGGCCAAACCCGTGTCAAGGAATGAAGCGGAAATTTGGCGCGAGACATGTCTCAAAAATATAAACATTTTTTGGGGAAAAACACGAAATAATAACCGCGTCAAGAATGAATGAATAAATAAAAATAAGACACGTAAGCAAAACATAAAAGTAGCCTACGTCACTGACTGTAAACTTGTAGCAATCATTGCCACGTTGAAGTCAAATAATTTATTGTACTGTATGGGCCGATTCATATGCCGGATACAATGGTGTAGCTATATTGTAAAAAAAAAAAAGGGCAAGCATAGAGTAAGTACACATAGCTACCTGATAGCACCAAACCAGACAAGTCCCTCCAGTACTATACTTTAGCTGAACAGTTTTGTCCCACAGGAACACTTGACTCCGCCTTAAAACCCTAGTGCCTTTTATTGAAGTAGAGGATACCATAGAGACGTAACAGTGTCCCATAAATATCATGACAATGGTTTAAATGTCTTACCTTTAATTAATCCCATATATATCAGATCTTACTGAAACAGAAACAGTGTGTGTCAGACTTGTCTGCTTTGATTTGCATTGTTGTCTGTTCTCCACGGATTGATTACTTGCCCTTAATAGAATGTTCAAGTTCCAAGGAGCAGAGTATGCTTATTCCTTCTGTTCCATACATTCACCTGTAGACTGACAAAAACATTTAATTGAAATTGGAAACTAGCTGACAGCAACCTTGCAATGCCGGTTAATGGCAGGGTGTTGAAGGTCAGGTTATTCCAGTGCATTCTGCAACATGGTGTATTGTAACATGATGTTGCTGCTCAATGTAGACAACATAAAGGAGGTAGGGAACTAAAGAAAGGTTGTTTACTGAGCTTCACTAAAAGTCCCTTTCAAAATGACTCAGAGGAGAACTCTGCATGGGGTCCTGGCAACTGATACTGTAATTACAGTACCTGTCCCAGTTTGACACAGGGTGTTGGAGAAAGGGTGGCGTTTGTGTACACAAACTGAAACTGTGGTTGTATTTG
The DNA here is from genome assembly GCF_038355195.1 of Osmerus mordax. Classification (NCBI taxonomy): domain Eukaryota; kingdom Metazoa; phylum Chordata; class Actinopteri; order Osmeriformes; family Osmeridae; genus Osmerus; species Osmerus mordax. The sequence goes on along the minus strand of NC_090059.1, from coordinate 9,569,239 downwards.
TTTTCCAAATGTCACTGTGTTCTTGGACCTGTTGATGGAACAGTTTGCAGAGGAGTGAAAGAGTTTCTCTGTGTGTGTATTTATGCTGCATCGTTAATGGCTCCCCAAGCAGGGTACTGGTTAACGTTCTGTTTGGGCTGGCAGAGTTGTTTGGGTTACTTGGGGAAATTAAATTACATGTACTTTTGGGAGGATAAAGGAAGCTAAATACCTAGTACAAATGATACCAACAATAATATGTATTTTCAAATGTATTTTATAAACTATAACGTTTATCACAAAGCTGTGTGCACACTAGCTAGTTTATAAGCTGGAAACACTGGCCTACTATGCATTGACACTAATATGTAATGATACTTTTTAGAAATACATTGTCTATACATCCAGCTAGACAAGTACTGTGGGATTCAAGATGTGTTCTTTTTATTGAACATTTGATCAAGATCATTACAATAGTCTTTCAAATTAACATACACAGTCAATGTATTTTGTTCACATACAGTATAACAAACAAGACATATCCTGAATTTCAAATGTCTTTACGTGGATAAAAAGCATTACTATAATACATTTACAATAGTTATATTTCAATTATAAAAAACTGAAAAACAAGAATAAGACAAAACAAAAAAAACATTTGATCAGTGCCAAAATAATTATCTTTCAGATTCTAATACAGATACATAATTATTTTACCTTTAAAATGTAGTTATTATAAAATCTTTACAGGGTAAACTTTAAAGTATTAGAATGTCTTTGACCTTTTTTTACAACAATGGGCAACAGGCTTCAGACATGTTTTGTAATGTTTCACAGTGTCATGCCAAAACATGACAGCAGGGGGAGCACCAACACTAAGTCTGATTCTACAGACTGCATGTTGATTGATTCATACTCTTCCATATGTCATTTTGGGATGTCTGACTCTGCCAGATGACAATGTCCTGAATGGGTCTGCTACCTTTTGGGGAGTGGGGAGGTCTGCTGCCTCATCTATGCTGGGTTGGGTTCAACTGACAGAAGAGAGGAAATAGGGAGAGAGAGGAAGAGAGAGAGAGAAAGAGAGAAAGAGGAAAGAGACAGGAGAAAAACAGACTAATAAAGAGGAAAGAGAGAGAGAGGAGAGAGATGGAGAGGAGAGAGAGAAAGAGAGGAGAGGGAGTGGACGATACACTGCGAGGAGAGCGAGGAGAACGACTAGAAAGAGTAAAGAGAGAGGGAGAGATAGAAAGAGAGAGGAGCGCAAGAGGGAGACGAGAGAGAGGAAAAAGAGAGAGTGGAAAGAGAGAGAGAAAGAGAGAGAGAGGAGTGCCAGAGTTCACACAGATGTTTCTTGTTAGCGGCCCGTGCAGCAGCCTCCCATTAAGTTGCTCTGTGGTCGGGAGGAGACTTTAATTTTCACAGTTTAAGAAAGTTTGGGACATTTCTTTCATCCCTGATGTCGCTTCAGTTGTTACAGAAGCAGGCATGCCTGCAGTCATACGTGAAGGAAAAGTCATTTTTTCCCCCATTATTAAGAACTTTCAATGCATTTTCAGTACAATTCTTTTGGAACGATCAAAACCCAGATCTTCACATATGATAGTGAGATAGGGTGGGGGAAGGGTATAGCACGGTGCCGGTGTGTCTGGAGTTTGAGCCTGCTATGAGCGGTTTTGATTCCCCACAATTTTCCATGTGTCGAATCCACGGCCGTTAAAAAGGGCAATTTTACACACATTTTAAAGTCAGGAGGCCATACCTCATCTCAGATGTGAGGTTGTTAAGGTACTCTAGTCCAAACCTCAAGCCATATCACCCATGACTAGGAAGTAATGTTCTCACACATAACAAGGTCAGCAAAGGCATTGTGGTTCTCAAACGTTCGGACGGTTGCTACTTAGCTTTGTAACACTCCTTCATTTTGTAACCTTGTTCAGTCTCAGCCGCTGGCTCTGCGAGGCAGCTGTGTGGACCGATGCTTGTTGCTGTTGGCCCCAGATCAAAGCTTTCACAAGATGACAGGACCTTATCTACCCAGGGTGGCAATGAGGATAATTGTTGCCTTAATGTCACCCTTCATAGATGCAGAAGTAAGACAGTATTCTGTACTGTAGCCGAGAACATGACAGACTATACACACAATACTACTGAGGGGCAGGCTGTTGCTTTTGAAAGGTAGCAAGAACATATATTATGTATCTTGTGCAGTAAAATCATAAGTACAATCCGACACGTTTGCATAAACAAAACATTTGAAAAATGATCTCATTTCATTTTGGGCTTTGTGAAATGTCCGTCACAGAATCATTGACTCAACATAAAATAATAATGGACTGGATATAAATAGACACTTTTGTACATATATCTATACAACATACATATAAGCACGGTGCTAGTGGTGTGTGTAGGTGTGTGTGTGTGTGTATGTTCACACCTGCCTCTCCTCAAAGAGGATTTGAGCATAGACAGTTCCTGTACAGGCTGTTTTGTTGTCTGGTAGAGGCTTGACCAACTCCAGCTCTGCATAGGTCAAGCTCTCCTCAGCTATCTTTGGCTGTGGTGAAGGGGTGGGGTCGGGGTGGTGTTGGTGGGGGAGAGAGGAAATGGGAGAGGGGGAGGATAGGATAAGAGTCACATTCACAGCTACACCTACAGTTGTGTGTTTGTCTTTGCTATTGAGGTCATACAGAGTGCTTATAAAGTGCAGTTTATGGAGCACCAAGTTTATACCTACAAAGAGGTTTCCACTTCTAAAACTTGTATTTTCTGAAACAAAGACATTCCTCTAAGCCTTAAAACATCGAGGACTAGAATGTAAATACTCACCAAGACCACTTTTCTGGGCTGAGCCTTTAAGAGTTTGGGTTTCCTTAGTTTGTCTGCAATGGGCACTGAGAACAGGGACAGACACCGATGAAAGCAGAGCAGAGAATGATTGGCTAAAACATTATTCAGCTGAAGGGAGGAAATCTTCTCCAGAAAAACCCAAATCACATATACAAACTCTATTCTCAATGTTTACATGTCTGTCATCCTAACATAGTCATGACATCTTCAGTGACAGACTGAGACACATTCAAACATAAACATTCTGACTAGTCAAACATAAAGTGCTTTAAAAAAGTGTTTATTTCTAGTCCTTGTGTGTTTAGATAGATAGAGAGACTGATTACCTTTTGCTGGTATCTCTGGAGGTATCTCCTGCTGTTCCCTGAGCCTCCTCTTCCTGTATCTCCTCTCTTTCTTGGGCAGAGCAGGAGACACAGAAGTCACACTGGTGACGGTCTCCCCCGAACTGGAGAGAGAGACAGAAAAAGAGAGAGTGTGTGTGTATGGGGGGGGGAGACAGAATTCAGACATTGATGCATACCAACTTCTAAGAGAGTAAGGTAATACTGCTAGGTAATGCTCACCTGTTCTGAGGACTCTTGACCAAATGGTAACTGTCTGCCAATTAAAGAAAAGCACAACCCTCTTACAATGTAATGCAATGCTGAAATAATGATGAGGTAATGTTTATGTGTCTTTGTGTGTGTGTGTGTGTGTGTGTGTGAGGTATAGAAAAAGAGAGAGAGAGAGCCTGAGAGAGACAGAGGGAAAAGATGGAGGGAGAGAGAGAGATAGATGGAAAGAAAGAGGGAGGGAGACGGGGAGAGCAGCACAGGAAGGTGTGATGCTGGTTGAAACAAACCTTTTAACCTCTGCTTCCTCTGTATGTACTGGCAGGTCACTGTGACAGTGAACATACACATACACACCAGCCCCACTGAGCAGATCAGGACAGCACACAGGTAGACATCTGGAGAACACACACACACCACATACACAAGCACACACACACACACACACAGTCAGACGATACGTAGGTAGTTAAATAGTACAGCCCACACAACCTTGAAGACTCGTATTTTCATTGTTGCTCACTTCTGCAAAAATAGACTTGAAAAGCAGTCTCTCAGCAAAATCCACAGAGCATGTTGTATTCTGCCATTCACAGTGTTATTGGTAGGATACTTTTACCAAGGACAGCAGAGCATCACAGCAAAGTACAAAGAGTCTTACCTTGAAACAAGCTCCACAGGCTCTCCTTGGCCTTTGTGATTGGGAGGACATGCACTGGAGAGAGAGACACAGAGGGAGAGAGAGAGAGAGAGAGAGAGAGAGAGAGAGAGAGAGAGAGAGAGAGAGAGAGAGAGAGAGAGAGAGAGAGAGAGAGAGAGAGAAATGAGAGCGGTCAGACAGAGAGAGTGACAGAGAGTGAGAGAGAGAGTGAGAGAGTGAGAGAGAGAGAGTGAGAGAGAGAGTGAGAGAGAGTCCATTGTCATGACTGGGGCTTGAGCTCCCTGCCTGCCATCCTGATTATACAGCGTGTTATGTTTAAATAAAGCTAATTGTAGGTGCAGCCACGGAGGATGACAGCGCTGAGGTTACTCCCTCCTAATGCTCTCTTCCTCTCTCCCTTGTCTTTTGCTCCAGTAGCGCTGGCTAACACCCACCCTGACTGGCCTGAAATACACCAAACACAAGCAGCTGACGACAGCCAGGCTAGCCATGCAGGCTACCAGAGCCTGTCCCACTCTAACACACACACACACGCACACACACACACACACACACACACACACACACACACACACACACACACAGACAGACGATACTTAGCTAGATGTCTGGACTGAAAATAAGCCCAATCGGTGCACTTGGACCAAGTCGATGTCCACTTTGTCTGCAGAGCAGGTGACCCACATCCGATCGTGGCTTGGATGAAGGTATCCATATCTCCAGACAGTCCAGAGGATTTACATGGGATTTACTTCTGGAGCACTTTCCTCCCTGGAAGCAGAACCCTCCATGGCTGGACTGCCCATGTGTGACCTACATTCACGTACCTCACTTCTCAGAGACAAGCCTAACTCTAAGATCTGGCTTGGCCAGAGCAGATGCTTTTCCTGTGTGTGCCCAGACTCTACTTCTTGTTACTATGTTAAGCCTACCCTCATTTTGAGGCTTGTTTGTCAGCCAGTTCTGTAGCGTTGTATCCCTGTGTCCCTCTGAGAATGCGGGATCATCAGAAATCAAGCGAGCACCATCTCTGTCAAAGATGTTGGAAACAGTTAAGAGACAAGTCTGCTTCGGCTTGAATTATAGCACTTGAGTAAGGAGGACCAAACCTGCCATATTTACAAATGAATGAATGAATAAATAAATAAATGTCCACATCCATGCATTTAGACAGAAATAAACGAATAAATGTATTAATTAATGCACAATTGTCAATCAATAGTTACATATATTTTACATTTATGTATGTATTATTTTAGTATTCATTTATTGATTTATTGATTTATTGATTTATTGATTGATTTATTTATTTATTTATTCATTTATTCATTCATTTATTCATTCATTTATTCATTCATTTATTCATTCCTTTATTCATTCATTTATTCATTCATTCATTCATTCATTCATTCATTCATTCATTGTTCCCAATATGATAATGAGAGGAGGCCAGTAGGCGTGGAAACTGACGTTCAGACATTGCAATCAATCCAGAGCCATACATTCAATCTAGCTAACCCCTGGGACACACTGGCTGCGAAGCGCCCTGAAGCGCCACAATCTGCTACGAATGACGCGATGCTGTTCACACTAGATGCACATTTCTCCACGCCGGTCACCAAGCCTTTCACCTTCTCTGAGCTTTCCTTTTATACATGTAAAGCTTACATTGTACATAAACATGGCATAGGCTACAGGCTAATTAGGCAACTTGTTGCTCCAACAACCGTCGCAACAGCATCCCATTCCCAATATAACGTGGCAATGTTTGGCTTTTGTTGCCGTAGTCTTTGTAAAATACGTGCTGTGGGGCATACAACTCCATGTAGGACTAAGCTACATTTCATCTTCGATGATTAACTTTGTGTCTTCAATCTTCACAAATTTCTCTTCTGCTTGATTGGGGGCTATGACAGATCGTCTATCTCGCTCTTACACACAGGACAAAAATTTTGGTTTGACAATCAACAATCAGGATTTTTTATTTGTAAATGTTTAGCGTAGTGAAGTTGGGTGTTAAGTGATAGCCCACAACTAACGTAGTCAATTCTTTATAACATGTTTGTTTATCCAAATATCATAAGGTGAATTAAATCTTTGTTTTCAACGAGGTCGGCCAGCCTGGCCATGTAGGCTATGTTGTCCATAAAAACGATATCCGCTTCGCAGCCAGTGTGTCCCAGGCGTTAGCTAGATTGAATCTATGGCTCTGGATTGATTGCAATGTCTGAACGTCAGTTTCCACGCCTACTGGCCTCCTCTCATTATCATATTGGAAACAATGAATGAATGAATGAATGGATGAATGAATGAATAAATAAATGAATAGATGAATGAATAAACGAATGAATAAATAAATAAATAAATGAATAAATGAATAAATGAATAAATGAATAAATGAATAAATGAATAAATGAATAAATGAATGAATGAATGAAAAAATCAATCAATAAATGAATAAATAAATGAATAAATAAATGAATAAATAAATGAATACAAAAATAAATACATACATAAATGTAAAATATATGTAACTATTGATTGACAATTGTGCATTAATTAATACATATATTCGTTTATTTCTGTCTAAATGCATGGATGTGGACATTTATTTATTCATTCATTCATTTGTAAATATGGCAGGTTTGGTCCTCCATACTTGAGTACTACATGGCCTCTTCATAGAGTTACACAGCACCAGCTGCACATGCTGGAAGAATCACAACGACATACATCTACCACAGCGTACTGTACGTCATAAAAGTGTCTTTATCCTATGATGAAAATGTCATGCATTTACAACTGTGTCTGAAAGACAGCATCCAGTCTTCTGGAAATGTCCAGACACATGCAGCCTTGTTCCTCCGCAGGCTGGTCGAATATCACGTCCCTTTTCTTTTCGGGATCCTTCTCATATTGCCCCAGGCAGACCAGAGACTGTACACAGGGCATCATTGATGGATCTGAGCTCTGTTTGATGAATAATTAACTCTGTCTTTCCACAAAGAGAAGACTGAGTCAATGAACAAGTTGTTGTATGGATTATACTGATGAATGCAGATAGGGTAAGAATATCTGAACGATAATCAATAACAGCCCTTACAAAAGCACCAGACATCCACACCAGTCCTTTCTTTCTTTCTTTTTCAGCCTTCCTTCCTTCCTTCCTTCCTTCCTTCCTTCCTTCCTTCCTTCCTTCCTTCCTTCCTTCCTTCCTTCCTTCCTTCCTTCCTTCCTTCCTTCCTTCCTTCCTTCCTTCCTTCCTTCCTTCCTTCCTTCCTTCCTTCCTTACTATCTATTGACTTCCAGCGATCCTCTCTTTCTCCCAGCCTGTGAGCTCCAAACAGATGGAGGGAGCCCTCAGTTCTAGAACTCTGGGTTCATTCCAGCTTCCCCACCATGGATTCTGCCAGGCCCACGGTGGTTCTATACTTAACCCCTACACCACATCCTGTCCCTGCAGAGGTATCTGCTCCTTAAACACTCCCAACAGCTCCCTGCCCACACACAGGTCACACAAATACCTCCGCACCCTTAAAACTGGGAGCTTTATTTACACTAGGGATGGCCCCAGTCAAATACTCTGTTTTCAGTTGGTTTTAAACTCTGGGAACTTTTTATCGGTGTATACTTGCATTTAAGGACGAGGCTCAGTTTAAGCTGAGCTGAATAGATTCACCTCACTCAGCTTTATGTGTGCAGTAGGTCAACAGCACAAATGTAAACAAGCCATGAGTGTCGCTGTAGTAAGTCTGGAGGTTGCGTCATAACACAGGAATTCCTGTGGTTCGAAAACATCAGGTGACCAGGTGTTTCACATCCACACACACATGCGCATGCACACACACACACACACAGCTGGCTGTTATTCTTCATCAACCACCTCTGACCTACGAATCAGTCCCTGGGGTCTCCCTCCGGTCCTCTAGTGTTGTTTCTGTAAATGTTACCATCCAGCAGTTCTGGAAGTCATGGAAGGCCTACAGCATATGTAGCGTCCCCTTAATAGCTGATCCCAAAATTGACAGAGGACGGAGGACGGTTGTCAATCCTCTGAACACCTTCAAGGCTCTCCAAAGAAACCTTGCGGTTCAGCCATGTCACGTTGTCTTGCTGTGGAGTCTCCATACTTAGCTCAGTGTGTGTACCCGACACGGACAGGGAAACTCCCCCGTCGGGCCAAAGTCAATATGGGGCAGTTTGGAGGAGAAAGGAGATGAGGCTCTGCCAGTGTTCTCCCGGCAGCTCCTGGTCCAGCTGCTGAGAGGCTGGAATGGGCTCGCCCGAGGGCACTGGCACCGCCTGACAGGAATGCTTCCATGGAAAGTGCGGTTTCGGCTTCTGAAGCTTTAAATTCTGCTCCGGGGGGAAGAAGTAGCTTCTGTGTTTGCTTGTTTACACAGATAAATGTGGTTATGGTGATTGAAATAGACAGTTTTCATGTGCTGAAAATTTGCTTTTGCTTGAATGTCTCAGGACATGGAACATGGAACAACAGGCTAGAGGAACCGGACCAGCCCACAAGATGAACAACCTATGACAATATGCCCTGCAAGTTGAAACTCTCTAGAAGTTTAAGATGTATTTTGTTTGGCAGGATGCTGCAACTTATTTCCATGAAGGATCCTTTTTGCTCTAGATATTCCAGAACCACAAACCATTCCTTAATGAAAAACAGGACCTTCCATTACGCATTATTGAATCTTCTGCATGCTAGATGCAGCGTGAATTAGGTCATACAGTTGGGGTCCCTTTTACTGGGTTCAACCAATGCTGCTGTCTTTATCTCTCTGCCTCCACTGCTACTACAACTGCTGCTGCTGCTACTGTAACTGCTACTGCTATTGCTGCTACTGCTACTGCTACTGCTGCTGCTGCTGCTGCTGCTGCTGCTGCTGCTGCTGCTGCTGCTGCTACTGCTACTGCTACTGCTACTGCAACTGCTACTGCTACTGCAAATGCTACTGCTACTGCTGCTGCTGATGCTTCTGATGCTGCTGCGGCTACTGCTACTGCTACTGCTACTACAACTGCTACTGCTGCTGCCCCTGCACAAAAACCCTGTAAACCTTTTTCCTGTCACCAAAAGTTCTACACCTGGAGGAGGTGAGGTCCTGCATCTGGAGGATGTGAGGTCCTGCACCTAGAGGAGGTGAGGTCCTGAACCTGCAGGAGGTGAGGTCCTGCATCTGGAGGATGTGAGGTCCTGTACCTAGAGGAGGTGAGGTCCTGAACCTGAAGGAGGTGAGGTCCTGCACCTAGAGGAGGTGAGGTCCTGCATATAGAGGAGGTGGGGTCCTGCACCTGGAGGAGGTGAGGTCCTGCATAGAGAGGAGGTGAGATTCTGCACCTGGAGGAGGTGAGGTCCCTCATCCAGCTGAGCTGAGGTCCAAACCAGACCGGAGTTTACCTACCTCTGAGCTCCGTGGCGGCCGTGGAGTTGGTGGAGGCCTTCAAGCGGGTGTGGTGCTTCTTGAACTCCTGGACCCGGCACATGTAGAGCCCGCGGTCTTGCTCGGACACGTTGAGGATCACCAGCTCGAAGATCTTGCCCTGCTTGACCACGGTCAGCCGCAGCTTGGGCCACGGGAAGCTCTTGGTGTAGTTGCCATAGAAACGGGCCTTGCGCATGTTGACGCGGGCGATCAGCAGCTCCTGGTCCTCGCGGTCGGCGCCGGCGGGGAGAAAGGTCCAGCGGACCACAGGCAGGGAGCTGGCTCGGCGCTGCTGGGAGACCACGCAGACCAGCGTGACGTTCTCACCCTCCTCGGCCACCGTGAAGGGGGCGGGGCTTACCGTGACGTTGATGGCAGAGCAGACATCTGGCGGAGAGGAGGAGATGCAGGCGGGGTCAGGGTGGGTACGTTGAGATTGTGGGTGTTGAGGTGGGGGTCATATGTATGTAATACATGATGAGGGTCATATGTAAGTGGGGGTCACAGATGTGTGAGGTGGGGGTCATAGAATTTCAAGGCTTTTCTCTGTCCAGCTACTCTGTAGGGAATGACTGCGTGTCGATTTTTAGCATGTGACCAGCTTGAGTGGGTGAATTATTGAGGGACAAACTTTATGAGCTAACTTGTTGCAACATCTGTGTTTTCACCCTTGGTTCATTTTCACAGACAATGAGCCTATTTCTGTCTCAGGAACAGCTTCAACCATCCCAGAATAACATTCCTCAACTGTAAGGAGTGGTTGACAAGGGGTGACAGGAAAACGTCACATCAAATTAAAGTCAAATGTTTTACAGCAAAACGTTGCCTACACTAAAAGAGGGTGACGCTTTCAAAGCTTTGTTATGTCAGTAAAACTTAGATGCTGAAATACACCCCATAATCTTACTCCAGTCGATTTTGAACTGTTTGAAGAGTAACACCAACAAAAGGAATTCCCATTTTTTTACCTGCAGTCAAGGTTTTTTTTTCTTTTTCTTTCCATCTATTCATCCCTTCATCCCTCCATCCCTTCATACCTTCATCCCTCCATCCCTTCATCAACACACATTCCTCAGCTGTTGACAGTTTGATATCTGCGATTGTACCTTCGAAAATCTCCTTTGCTATACTCTACAGTTTTCAACAGAGTTGAAGAAAATTCCTTACCTGTAAAGAAGGTTCTAGTCAGGAGAACTGTGACCAGTGAGGAGATCTTCATTTTCCAGACCAGCAGGCTCCATAAACGCCTGGTAAATGTCTCAGAAGAAAGCGAGGAAGCCTTAGGATCTCTCCTCCTCTCCTCTCAGCTCTTCTGTGTAATATGAAACAGGGGTTACTCTGTTTCAGCTTAGAACCACCCACGCCCCTCCCCCTACACACACACACACACACACTCACTGGCGAAAAAGTGGGAAATGTAATTTCCTGTACTGGAGGGGATGGAGTGTGTTTGGGAGGTTGACGTAGAGAGAATCACACTTCCAGCTGTGGACTACAGACAGTCGGACACACAGTTGGGTAGACAGATAGCCAGACAGACAGGCAGAAAGCCAGACAGGCAGACAGATAGACAGACAGGCAGAAAGCCAGACAGGCAGACAGATAGACAGACAGGCAGTCAGAAAGCCAGACAGGCAGACACTCTAACTACTGTTTTATTTGTCCTCCCACACACATACACACACACACATACACACACACACACACTCACTGATAATGAGAGAGAGGATGGAGAGAGTGCCCAGTCTGGGTCTCTGTCTGGCTAAACTGGATCCCACAGGGAATCCTTGTGTCGTTTCAGAGGAGCTCTGTTTCGGGGACACAGGGCTTCCTTTTCTTCTTTCAGCTTGACAAAAGAAAAGTTGACACACATTCAATCCTTTTCAAAGCACAAAGTTACATGCACAACCCCCAAAATTCTCATTTTGAACGAAGTTGTTGGTCAGAGTTTATAATCTGTGCCACCCCAAGGAAGGAAATGTTACTATATTGTAACTATTCCACTTTTGTGTGAAACACAGATAACAAAAACATAAACAACAAAAAACTTGTAATTTCCCTATCACCGTTTCAAGAGATTACGGGCTCTGATTGGTGAATCCTTCTCAGTCCCTCAGACTGGAAATGTAATCATTCTGGTTGTGTTTTCACAGAAGACTGCTGAGCTAGGCAGCATCCAGAACTCTTGGCAGGAGACCGGGAACACACACAGACAGAAGACAACACACACGGGGGATGGGGGTGTAGTTGTCGAAAGGGTAGGGTATTCCAACCTATAGTGAATCCAAAAACAAAATAAGTACAGCTTCTGCACGCTCACTTATGTTTTGTTCATATGGGTCTGGTGTCTCCTTGACAGACAGATATATCAATCCAGTAACCAGCTCAGCAACTTCATCATCTCCATGTCTGGGTCTGCAGGGCATCTGTCTGGCAGCACTGGGAAGCCTATGCTAACTGTGGTGGCGGGAGAGGGTTTTCAGTACACGTGTTTGTTTACAAGCTTCGCCTGGAGCTCAGATGTGAGAGGAGAGACGGCTGGGTGAGGCACCGAGACAGAAGGGGTTCAGTTATGAGGGCGCAACACTGCTCTCTGGTGGACAAGAGGGCAACTGCGTGATTATTTCAAATCGTACTTACTAACTCTAATGATAGTAACACTGCTTATGTCGTATTTTATAGCCTCGGAAAAGCATGTTCCAACATGTTGGGCACTTATCTTTCATGAATAATCGTGAGCGTGCTTCGATGAGTAGGCTAACGCATGGTCATCAAACACATGACTTGAAGTGGATGGAACAAGGAAGAACAAGCCTACATGACTGAAGTTGCTAATTGCATGTCGAAAGCAACTATTATGATCACAAAGTATTTCTGTCACCGAGAGAGCTTCCTTCAAATCATGACAAGCCAAGTATGGATTGATAGGCAATTAACAGGTTCAAAGAGTTGACAGGATAACAAAATTAAACCGGATTATTCTTTCGATGAAAAAAGGATGTCTGATAACACGGTTTATTCATTTCCCATTAAGATCGTCTGCAACTGTAAAATGATCACTTGTTAAGTGTGAACATGCTGGTTTAAGTCCCACAGAGTTTACCCTGGAGGAGGGGCTTGCAGAAGAAGGTAAGGAAGAACAAACGTGTTGCCCTTTGACCTCTTAGCAGCTTCTGGGGGGTTCTCTCTTGCCAACCAGCTCTGCTCACAGCTTAGAAAACAATCTCCCTGACCTCGGGACACCCAAGATACAGCCCAGCTGATTGGCTGAGCCTGTCTGAGACAAGGCCAAGGTCAGCTGGTGGTGCTGCACATTCTAGACACAGTCAATATGGTACTGTTCCCCTTCCCCTCCCCACAACAGCACCCCAACTCTGAGCACACATTAGTTCAGGGTAAACCAATGAGCCTTCATCTAAATGGGTATCCATGACAACAGGCAGGGGTTGTACTGTAAATTGGTTTATAATCTACACAAATGTAAAAAGTAATTTGATTTAATATAATGAAAAATATAAGAATACAACTGGTGGAAATGCATCAATACAAATGCCTTTACATACACTCACACAATACTGTATCAGCTGTACTTATAATTCACACAATACTGTATCAGCGTAAGAGTATATTACACAAACTCAACATGTATCTTCTGAATGGGTTCTCTTGTATTCAAACTTCATGTCCACAGTTCTGTCAACCACAGGAAGGAAAGACACAGTTCATTTAAACGTAGCTTTTTAATTTAGATCATTGTTAAATATTTGTCATTTTATTTAGCTTCTTACTAGAATCATGACAACTTAAGCCTTAATTCCAGAAAGTTCACTTCACCTTATAGATGGTCTTCTCATATCATCTGAATTCAAGACAAACACATGTTTAGGAACACCTAATTTGTGCCACTGGGATCTGCTGAGGGCTGTTTGAGTTCAGTGTTCAGAAGTGTGATGTCTGTTCCCTACAAGTGTAGGATCACCTTCAAGGTTGCTGTCAAGCATGAGTTTCTTCATCATGTATAGCATGGAAGCCACAAAACAAATGGCCAAAAATAGCCCGATCCCTGCTCCGATCCAAGCGTATGTGGCATCTGTAACAAACAAACAAACAAACAAACAAACAAACAAACAAGAAACACCAACAAGGGGAGTTGTGGGAGTAACATGTTCCCAGTCAAAAAAACGATATGTTGTGATAGCAGCTGCAGGTTGACCAACTGCTCATATCCAGTTCCTGTTTAGTGGAAGTGAGGCCAGAACACACGTGAGAGCTGATAGATTTTGCAACCTGTTTACTTTAGCCTCACTTAGTGGGAGGGAGATATCTCAGTCACTATCTCTGTCCTCTGGGTCTGGGCTTGTATCAGACTGCTGTTGCTGCCTCACTGGAGCACTCATTTGGAAACTCAGTCCTGTCTCCAGTTCCGGTTCCATTACAGTGGTATAAAAACACTGGTGTTTTTATACCAAAAAAAACAAATTAGTTAATTATTTTATTCAAAACTAATTAGCTCCCCCAGGGATTTCGAGGAATGGCACTTTGATTGATTGCTCTCATCAGACAGATTCAGCGACGTTTGGACAAGGGATTTCATAGATGACTCAACGTGATCAGTACATTGGACAGAGTCATAGTGAAAATGGTTTACCTGGCTCGTCGTCGCTTTCCAGTCCGTCTCCTCTCACACATCGCAGCACAGACTCTGAAACATAAAGAAGGTCATCGTAATGCAAGACCCCTCACCTTCTTAGCAGTCTGGCGGTCGTCACCACTTCCTCGTGTTGACACAGTTATGATGATGACACAGACGTTGACATGAATAATCAGGTTGACAGGAAAGAGATATGAGATCTCTGTCTCGGGGCTGATAAGGAGGAGGACTTCCTGTTTCTGTTAGGAGTTCAGTAGCTGGCTGTGCTCAGCAGAATCCCCCATCTCATTGAATGACAATCGTTTATTTGTATAACCTGAATAACCAGTTGTATCCTTGCATTTACCCATTTAAACAAGGATTTGCACACATCATGTGCTTGTCCATCTCGTCAGAGAGGGTTCTCAGGTTCAGTCAACAGTGTAGTGGTCACGTATACCAAGTGTGGATGTTAACAAAGATTCACTGTCTCACACACTCAGGTTTACACTCATTCTACACAAGGTACAGTCGTAAACATGGCCCAGGTCATCTGCCAGCATCCTCGGATTAAGTGTATTTACAAGTAATGATGATTCACCAAGGAGTTCTGATGAGGATCAAGCTATTTTGTGAAAGCTACTGGATATCTATTTAGCAGGGCAAACGAATAAGTGGTTTTTCAGCACTTACCAGTTATGACGACTTCTACAGCTGCAAAACGGCCAATGTTCTGAAGCATCTTCATCGCTTTATCTGGATCTTCCTCTCTCTCTCTCTGCCTCTCTCTGTCAGTCCTACTCCTTTGTTCGGTCCTTTTCACTCCCTTTCTTGTTTCAATGTTTATGCCAAAACTACTGGAGGTACTATGAGTGCAGATATGAAACCATTTCCTGTGTGTGACCCATAAAAGGGTTTTAGATGCATGGAAAGAACGGCAGCCTTGAGTCCAGCCTCCAACACCGCACCCAGCACTCTAATGTACATGAGCTTCAACAGTGTTCTGCCTCGGAAACCTGACTGGCGGCCATCTCTTTCTCTTCTGTCTCACTCTCTGTTTCTCTCTGTTTCTCTCTCTGTCTCTCTCTCTTGTCTCTCTCTGTCTTTCTTTCTGTATCTCTCTCTCTCTTTCTCTCTCTTGTCACTCTCTCTGTCTCTCTCTTTCTCTTCTGTCTCACTCTCTGTTTCTCTCTGTTTCTCTCTCTGTCTCTCTCTCTTGTCTCTCTCTTTCTTTCTGTATCTCTCTCTCTCTCTCTCTCTCTCTCTCTCTTCTGTCTCACTCTCTGTTTCTCTCTCTGTCTCTCTCTTTATCTCTGTATGTCTGTCTCTGTTTCTCTCTCTCTCTCTTTGTTTCTCTGTCTCTCTCTCTGTCTCTCTCCGTATATCTGTCTCTCTCTCTGTTTCTCTCTCTGTTTCTCTCTCTGTCTCTCTCTTTGTCTCTCTGTCTATCTCTCTTTCTCTCTCTCTGCTGTCTCTCTGTCCCTCTGTCTCTGTCCTTATCTGACATGACCTATGACAGTCAGTATGGAGACTTACAGTAATAGAGTGTTTAAGTGCATGTCACAGTACACGGCATGGTAAATCGATGCTGTCTTTGTCCTCATGCCTTACTATTTAACAAGCAAGGCTCTTACGTAACTGCATGTGACCTGGGAAGGCTGTTTATTGAATGCTGATGTTTCACGAGAATAAACATTTTGTTTTCACAACACATCAGCGCATGTAACTGTATCTGTCTTGAGTCGCTGCAGAATGTTGAGCGATGGAATGTTGGGTGGCGGAATGTTGGATGGGATGTGTGATATGGTGGTTGTTGTTGAGCAGTGAAGGGCTGCATGTGGTATTTGGGCCAAAGACAAGCACAGTCATGTTCCACCACAACAGACAAACATGATACCGAAGGGTTCCCAGCTCTGAGAAGCATGCCTGGCGAGGGGTTGGAATACCTTTGGACAACACCCATTTCACGGGAACAACCATCCTCCACACACTTGGATATGCTCACAAACACGCTGATACTCTATTATTGGTGTTGATAGCCAATCCCAAGCATCTCCCATTAGACCAAGATGATATCCCCATGGTCTAAAGGCGAGACTACCACCTCATTTCTCGACAAAAAGCTCCCTGTACACCTTCGAGAATGACGGCTTGTTCTACCAGAACTTCAGCTACAACAATGCTGCATTATGTATTGCGTCTCTACAATACATACCTCCATTATGTATTGCAGAGACCCCCTTGTAACCTTCCAAGGGGACGACTGTAAGGGAACCCTGCCAGTTTGCACCTGAGCCCCTCACCCTCCCCCCTTTCAAGCATCTCCGTCTCGCCCTTCACACTTCATGTCCCTCCTGAATGAAAGGCCTCATCGTTGGAGGAGTGTAGATGTGAACCTGGAGTGGCCTTCCCCGTCAGATGCCTGGCATGCCTGGACTGAGTGCCAGAGACCGTCAGCCTACCAGCTGCTAACGTTAGCAAACTCCTCCACAGACGCACCCTTTGATACACATACTGTATATATACACACACACACACGCACAAAACACACACTGTGTGTAGATTAGAAGGCAGGTGTGTGAGATAACGGAAGTGACTGAGATTAACATCTGATCTGGGCCTCTGCAGGCTGTTAGGCAGACATGGCTTGCAGGGTGATTGTGTGTGTGTGACATCAGGCTTCGAGGGATTTCTGTAATTAGATGAAGCTAACAGGCAGAGAGCGGGAGGTAGGATCTGGCTGGGTAAACCGGAGGCTCAAGTAATCAAGGCCAGAGCCTCCAGCATTCTGCTGGAACCATCAACCGAACCCAATTATCCCATCGTAAGTACACAGATTTGAAAGTTTGAAGCAAAGGCGTATCTGGCTCCCATCTGATACAATCACAATGCTCCCCAGGACTGTGAGAGGTTTGCAGATCCAAACATATTAATTAGATTTGAGGTCAGAAAAACAAGATATCTTTCTTGATTATTTCTGAGTCATACATCTCAGCCTCTTCATGCTCCGTGAACCAGTTTATTGCCCATCCCCATCCTGGTGCCGGGGTCTCCTTTTAGCCACTAGAGGGCTGAGCTGTGGTCAAGATCAATACCGGCTCCTTCTCACACTGTGGCCTTCTATAATCCTTTCTTGCTAACTTTGGTTACATGCATTTATTGTCTGGCAAAGGTTTTGTGTGTTTAAGGGTTAAGGGTTATGTCTGAATCTTTCCCAGCGTATCTCTTTCTTGCCTTTTCAACCAAGAGGATTTGAGAGAGACTTTGGTTGCATGCATCTATTTTCAGACCAACGTCCGACTTTTTGAGTGCATTCTTCACATAGTGTTTAAACACAACACTGTTGTAGGGTTATTTTAAAACCTTTTATAAATATTTTGCGTTTTTTAATACGGTTTCGGTTAGCTCCTGACTATGAAGGGAGCCAATCCGATATGGATAAGGAATGGTGTTTTAATTCCATCTGCATGACGTTGATGCGTGTCCCTGAAGTGGTGGGTCAGAATGTCTAGTCGGTGTCCTCCATTGCCCTCCAGTCTGTCTCATCCTGTGACTCTGCAGTCCCCTTGTTTGTTTTCTTTAGCTCTGCGGGTTAACCCAGTCCCTTGGGACACCTGCACTGGTAAGGGGTTAAGTAAGTGTGAAGGATGGTTGGGTGCATGATAGGTAACCTGGGCTGAGAAGCGAAGGCTTGAGAGGCCTAGGCATTCGTTCTGCAGGTTAGCTGATTTTAGAAGTATTCTGCAGGCCAAGGTTTGAACCTGGTTGGTGATATGGAGGAACCATAGCAACAGGGCAGGCTGCCCCAGCCAGTCAGTTCAGCTGTGCTAGCTTTCAGCAGCAAACAGGAACCACGGGCATTCATCCAGCTTCCACTCATCCACATACTGCGGTCAGTGAAACAGAAATACCTGCTTTTACTGGGCAGCCATGACAGTTAGTCAGCCACACTTGTGTCTGCGTGACTGCTCAGTGGATGCTCTGCCAGCCAGCCAAGCAGCCACATCCCGAGCACTGCCTCTCCAAGACCCATGTGTGGTTGTCCATCACATGGTCACACAGGCCCAGCCTGCATGCCTGGTATCCTCTAGAGAGAGGAGTCCTCAGCTCCAATCTCCTATTATAGCGCTGGCTGGCTGGAGGAGGGTTTGACTGGAGGAACTGATACAAGAGACCATCTGGGTCTGGGGTTGGAGGCTGGGTTGCTAGGCGGAGAATGAGATAAGGCCCAGAAGGTGAGAAAGAGTGTGTGTAAAGTGTGAAGAGTGTGCGTGAGAACAGAGGAAATAAAAGACAGAGAGCGAGAGACAGAGAGCGAGAGACAGAGAGGAAAAGACAATGGGGGATAGGGAGAGAGAGAGGTTACAGATAGTAAGAGAAAAAGAGAGAGAGAGAGGGAGAGAGGGAGAGAGGGAGAGAGGGAGAGAGGGAGTTGGACTGTAGATAGTGAAGGGAAATGCACTCAGATTGCACTGCTCTAAAATGTCACCCCAGTGCTGACAGCGCCAGAAACCAAATATCCCCCAAACACTGAAGGGACTTTCCCTCGTCAGAAAAAGTTACCATAAGAAATTACATCTTCATCCCTTTGATTATTGTTAATTCTCAAATATATTCAAGAAAAACTTAGATGTTAGACTTTGACTTCACCAAAAAATGAAAGTTTGCATCTTACAACAGGCTGTGAAACAATCCTTGTGTATGAGCAACTAAGAAATCTCTCACTTCAAATGCGAACTTGTTACCCTCTCTATGAAGTCTCTCTCTTGAAAGACAAACCCGTTCCCCTTGTGTCTATCCCCTCAGCCAACAGTCTGCTCAGTGTGTCTGTCCACTCAGCACAGCCAGTGTCTGATGCCTGCAGGAGTGAGGCTGGCCATGGCCGCCTCCAACAGGTGTGACTTTGACATGTGACTGATTAGCTTGGACGTGGAAGGTGTGTGGAGATGAGAGGCAGGCGGCTACTGTATGAAATACAAGGCTACCGAAATAGACCAGCTGTCAGATAGAGCAGTTTCCTACAGTGTTGTACAGAGGGCCGCATGGGCATCACACAGTGATTGACGTTTAGAGACTTGGTAAACCATGGGGGGTCGTATAGAGCTGGAGAGGTGGAAGGCAAGCATGTGGCGTTTGCATGACGTTTAATGGATTCAAACTCATGTCAATGGAATGTTTAAAGACAGTCTCAAATAGGACTCCTCTCCTCTCCCACTGGCTAATTTTAAGCTAAAGTCACCAACATTCTATATGTCTCTGATCTTCACAGCAACAACGTGTTTCAGTCACACGACCACCCACCCTGCACCAGCCGTACCTAGTGTAGCCTGGCCTAGCAAAGCAAGCCCAGCCAAGCATAGACCCGCCCAGTGCAACCCTGTCCACCAGTTCAGCCCGGGCTGGCTTGGTAAACAAAGCCTGGGTGAGCAGCAGTGTTGAAACCAGACCTTTCCCCTCAGGGGTCATCAGATACTCCAATCCCATCAGCCTCCTCTTCACGGCCAGTGAGTGAGTGTGTGTGGAACTCATGCAGCCCAGATTATGCAATATTCTATATCTGACAAGTTGTTTGTATCGAGTCACGGGCTAAATGTTAGCCAACCGCTAACCTACCCCACCCCTCAGACACCCAGCCCCCCTGTGGGTCCAGCAGCTAGGCCAGTGAAGGCTCCACTCAACTTCTCCTCACATTGGATGGCCTGTGTATTCTCATACAGGCACTTAAAAGTAAAGAAGGCTCAGGGTTCGGACCAACGCTCTGCTAGCGACAAAAATAGCCAGTGACCGTTTCCATCCCATCTGAATGCCAGGCTGCTGCCACTTGACACCCAGAGCTTCTTCCAACATGCAGGCTAGCTAACTGCTCCCAGGGTTACTGCTCAGTTTGGCCACGCTGGCCGCCGAGGCTATTTCGGTAGCCAGTCTTCTGTGCTCACCTCTGGGTCCCGTTCACCCATCACATTTCATCCTAGGTTTGGAGACTTGAAGTGAGTTCTGCTACGTTAGCTGTCTTTGGCTGCTTTTTCTATCGCTTCTCGTTTTTGGTTGTCAGTCGAAAAGTTGCTTACAAACACTTTTCTTTCTTTCAGCCGGTGTTGTGGATTCGTCTTACTCTACGGATTTTTCTTATGACCTTTTTTCCTGGCTTGTTTTGACCCTATGACCCTATGGGATACCCAATCGGAAGGTGAGGAAGCTTTAGAACTTGAATTTGGTCAATGTTTGCCTTTCCCTGGAGACATGAGGAAACGGGGAGATTAGATGTGTTGTGTTTCATGAATACTCAGGAAAATGTTTTTTTACGTCAACTTCTACATGTTGTAAACTTTTGTTAATAGTGAATGATAAATTCACGAGAAATAATTTCCATTGCAATTTTTTTCAATCAAGCATATAGACAGAACCTTTAGGAGGACTGAAGTTATGCTACAGTATGCTGCACACTACAGTGTACGCTTGATGCACCAAATGCTCTGTGTGGCGCTACACCAGGCCTATCTCTCTACTGTATGGGTTTATTTAGAGCTCCTTTAGGCTCCTAGGTGAGTGAGCTTCCTCTACTGTGGTTCCTCCTTGGGTATAAATACAGCAGCAGGTGCTGAGATTCCCTGGTCTACGGATCAAATATTCAGACTCTGGAAAATAACTACACGACAGCCAAACTCTCCTGGAGAGCCAGTGCATTCTCTAGCCTACCATCATCAGTTTGTGCTGGATCCAGTTCAGTGTTTTGTGTCAAAGGGAAAAGTATCCCTCAGACCTCCCTCTTTGTTTGTAGGAATCAGTTTACTTGGGTGAAGTTGAGATGATATCCGTTCGGAGATAAACGTCAATCCATCTTCAACCATGGTCATGGCTGTTCTCCACTTCCCATGGTGTTTTAGAAACAAACTCTCTCAACAGAAACACTTTAGCTGCAATACTTCACATACACACAATGTCAAACCTGCTCGGTTTATCTCTACCTTGCTGAAGTGGTGGTACTTTTAAGGAGTGGTTTTGAGGGAACATTTAAGAGGTGATTGATAGGCCAATGGTAAAGCTCTCAGGTCAGACTGTATATCTGGGTTAATGAGCTATTCTAGGCCCTCACCCAGATAGCTAAACTGAGCTACACAGCTGCTGCTACGTTGGACCAGGAGTGATATGTTGTGATTTACTTGCATTCTCAACGCTCAGTTTAAACTTAGTCGCCATCTACAGCTTTTAGTAGCTGTGCCGTGGGCATGGCTTGTGTAAGCCCCACTCGTTAATCAGCGGTGGAAAAGATGTTAAGGTCTTACTGTATCTTTTGAAGGTGACCACGGGGCGGTGAGTTCGGGTCCACTCTCTCAACACAGCGCTGCGTACACACACCCGCACGCACAAGCGCACACGCACGCGCTTTGCTGACACTGGGTAATCGCAAACGGTCCAACAAATAACATGTGATTCCAGTGATATCTGTTTTGGATACACCTTCATGCATGTACAGCAGACTTGGACAGTCATGCCGTGGCCCGTCGTAGGTTATACAAGGGACAACAAGAACAGACGTTTTTATGGTGGCTTCCATAAAGATTGAATATTTACGAGGCCCTAGGGTCACTAGTGACTATTTTCAGGCCACTTACTGCCATGGTCATAGCTCATATTCAGGAGGGGGACAAGGAGAGCTACACCGTTTGGTCCCTAAAATAGCTCGGCCACGATATGGAGTGTTTGTCTGTGCTGTACACAGCGACAGGATGCCTTGGTTTGGCATGTCATGTACACAAAGGTCATCGGTGGATCTATGGGGTTCAAAGACATGATAAAGCTATTTAATTGAACATGGGCTTGCATGTTATGTTAGGAATCACATTATCAACATCGCAAAGCCTAACAAAGGTTGACAATGTGGAACATGAATATACATAATGAAAGATTAAACCCTGTGTCTCAAGACAGAAAGATACTGTGCCTGCTTTAAATGATAGTCAACATTCAGTCTATGTTTGTAAATTCAGTACAATCATTCTTCCCATTTGTATTTGTCTCCTGTTTGTCTTTCACTCCCACATTTTGATCACATTCATCTCTCTGATATGAGCAGACAGGCATACTGTACACTAAACTCGTTAGACAGTAATTCTGATTCTGTTCATCTCTGTCTCCTCTCCAGGCTGCTTGACCCTACTGTGGATGGTAAGCTGACCTGTCAGGGTCCCAACTGATCAAAAACACCAGACAACCCACTGCGGTCTGAGGTGTGAGACCAGCGACGTCCTCGCCGGGACTTCCCGTTTTGCCGCCATGACATGCGTGGAGAAGCGTCCGCTGGGCCACTGCGCCGGAGGGGTCGGCATGCTGCACCACCGCTTCCCCAACGGCTTCACCGAGGTCTTCATGGACGAGACGGACCGTGAGGTCAGCAGCCTGACTGACCGCGCCTTCCGCAGCCTCTGCGTCGGAGACGAGGCCGTCTACAACGATGACTTCTCCTACGGATACTCTCCCTTCAGCTGCCACAAGCCTCTGGTGGAGATGGCTTCGAAAAAGACACCGAAAGAGGGTTTCTTGAAAAAACAGCCCCAGCAGCAGCATCAGCAGCAACTCACCAACGGAGGCAGCAACCCTCAGACCGGGAGACAGAAGAAGGAGATGTCGTCCACGGTGTCGTCGCTCCTCAAGGCCTTCGGCACTGCGGAGGATGGCGGTGAGGCCTCACTGACTAAGAACGGTTACTCCTGGGATAAGTCGGCCCTCCTCAGCATCCAACAGGAGCTGTCTGAGTTTTCCTCGGATTACCATAGCATCCTTTCTGATGGACAGTTCAACCATTCTAAGAATTCCAGGGACGGAACGTCCAAGACGTCGGGCAAGGACGGTTCCCAATCCAAGAACAAAAACGGGAAATCCAGCAATCTGAGGAAACTCAACATCAAAAACTTTTTTCTGCACAGCGAGTTCAGCCCCTTCCAGGCGTGGAGGAACTTACATAGGTTTCCATTCAGCCAGGGGGACATTGCCACCTCCATTATCCCCTCGGACAACGTTCCAAAATGGTATGACTCGCTTCTTTACAAAGAGCTGACGGAGGCACACCGGATAGAGACTCTGCCCACAGAGGAGACCTGCCAGGACTCTGCCCCTGTGGAACCCACCCCACCCCCTGCACCTCCTGTTCCACCCAAGGTCCCGCCAAAACCCCTCATCTCCCTGTCTGAGAAGAGGTGCTCCTCCGAAGGAGGGGAGGCTGGCGCCCCCTGGAGGCGAAACCGAGCTAGAGCCAAAAGTGCCGCCCTGGGTAACAAACCTGGCGTGCTCTCCCCTCCCCACGACACCTCCAAGCAAGCGGACGTCAGTCCATTACCGGGTAAGAAGGAGGTGGAGGTGAAGGCGGTGGAGGAGCCGGGCTCTGTACCCTCGACTCCCTTCAACATCTCCCAACTGATGACCCCGGTCATCCCGTCCAGACAGTCGACCGAGACCTCGGAGGTCCTGCAGACGGTGCTCTCGTCCTCAGCCTTGGACTTGCCCCTGAGGCCCGGCTCAGAGGCCAAGGTGACCCCCGAACCACCAGTCAAACGAGAGAGCTACAAGTCCATTGCCTCGAGTCTGCTCTTCAATCTGAAGGACAACAGGAAGAGGGTCAAGAGCAGGTACAGTCCGTCCAGGTTCAAAACGTCCGAGCTGACTGACCGCAGTAATCAGTCTCCGAGGTTGGATCCGACTCTCTTCAAATATTCCTACGCTGGATCTGACGGCACCGCTTCTGGTATGAGCACGCCGGCCATTCTGAAGGATGGACAACCCATACGCAGTCCGCTCTTGGAGTCCTCCAACGGCCAGACGGTTTCACTTCGGAAATACCTTGAACCTGAAAGGCCCATATCGGACGATTACTTGATATCAAACCTACTGCAAACCAGAAGAGAGGCGGCGGGCAGCAGGAGTCTGAGTGACTCACAGGAGAACACAGGCACGTATGGGGGTTCCCCCTTCATAAACTCCAAGACGAACAAGAGTCCACTCGCCAACAAACAGAGCTATCCCTCCTTGAACCTGTATAAGAAAGCTAGTCCTGAGGTGAAAACACTAAACAGAGACACCCTTTCGGTTCCCAACGACAACCTTGCATGGGAAAGCACCAAAGGAGTGTCTCCCCTGTCTGACGGCACGGCGAGGCCGGCCAGAGACGCCACAGAGATGAAAGACGTCAAAGATAAAACGGTTACTACAATGGACATTATCAGAGCTGCCAAGGAGGCCATAAGCGCCGCGAAAAACAAAGCCCTGTCATCGACTCCAAGAAGCACCAAGAAACAAGCCAAAGAAGCGATAGAGCCGAGGGAAAAGGATGTGGGTGAACAGGCGCTGACTACCAAGGAGCTGACCAGGAACACTAGGGTTGTGTGGTCTCCTGAGGAAAACCAAAGTCAGGCCCCTGATAGGACAGAAGCACAGGATTCCACAGCTGCGTCTAAGAACAGTGATGCTCGACGAGCGCCCCCTCCAGTACCTAAACGAGCCGCCGCCAGACCACTTGAGAAGCACCAGGCCAGGGACGGACTCACCAACGGGGAAACAGGAAATGATGTATCCGTGCCAAAAGAAACGGCGCCAGTTAGAAAGCAAGGCCGGTTGAAACACATCTTCTCAGCCAGACAGAACAACTACATCAAAAGCCAGAGATCCGCGGTATCAGAGGGAGGCGAGGAAGAGGATGAGGAGGAGGAGGAGGAAGAGCTCGAGCCTAGAGAGGAGGACGGATTTAACACAGACTTGAAGAAAGACGATAGACGTCCAGAGCTGACCGCGCCTAGAGAGATTAAAGATAGTGAACACATCATTAGTGATTTACATGCATTGAAAGAGCTGGAAAGGGCAAGGCTAGGTGACCGAGAGAACGTGAAGAATAAAACGTCAGGCCACAGGGAAGAGGAAGCGAAGGTGAAAAACGACCTCATTTCGAGGGAGCTCAGGAACATCAAGCGGGGGATGCTGTCGATGAGAGGAAACGCGTTCTCCAAAAGGGAGCCGTTTGCCAAGAAAGAGCAGGAGCAGAGCAAGCGCGAGGCGTTCGAAAAGATCGACAGCAACGTCGTCGTCAACAAATCGCTGATCAACAACAACTACGACAAGGCCAAGATGGCGCTGGAGGAGGTCATAACGGAGAGGCTGAAGAATAAAGGCTCCAACAACCAGGAAGAAGATGGGAAGTCAGTGCCTGAGGGGAAGGCGCAAGGTGACAGCTACGTCGCCAGAGTGCACGATCGCAAACAAGCCAGGCAGGACACCCAGAGAGCTGCGGACGACAAACAAAATGGCGCGGAGGCATCGGTGCTGAGAGAGAAGGAAGTGAGAGAGAGGCTGGGAGATCTGAGAGATCACAACCACATAATACAGATTCTCTCCCAGACTGAGAACAAACATGGTGACATCCACAGGGCGGGAGGGACGGTCAACACGCTTGGCATGGACAGGGTCAGCGCAGAACTCCACAGAATCATAAATTGGTCCAAGGAAGAACAAGACACGCCCCTTGGTGATAGTAGTGGTGGAAATGAAGGAAGGCGGAACGAGAAAAAGCAAGTCAACGTGAATGACGACAGAGACAGCAGTGAGGCGAGCTCTACGAATGTATCACGGCAGACTTCTGTCGAAACAAATGAAAGTCAGATGAGGGAAAGGAGAGACAGCAGGTCCGATGTGCCACCTGTTCCACCTCGTGTTAAGAAAGGATTGAGCAAAAAAGATGGGAGCAGTGAGAAAGACGCAGAAAGTGTGTGTGAGGACATCTGGCAGAACAGCATGAAGGATAGTGAAGAGTTCCAAGCCATGAAGCAGAGAGGTCAACCCACAGGCCAAGACAGCGAGGCTGCAACCGAGAAAGAAGTCACCCAGGATCAAAGTTCAGGTCTAGAGAGGGATACTGAAAAGCACAAGGTTGCAGCAAACGCTGAAACGGATGCGCTCAGAACAAAGACTGTCAAAGAACAACCCAAGGCCGAACAAAACGACACCAAGCCACTTGAACAGCCTAAAATTAAGCGGAAGGCCCCTTTACGACCAGATGACGAGAGTGACAATAAGGAACACAAAAGCCCTGTACACAAAGAGAGAGACATTCAGAATCCATCTACTGAAAGACCCGAAACACCCAATACAATTCACCAGGACATCTCTTCTGGTGGAGATGGACTTGTTCATGATGTGGATGTCCATGGAGAGACCGTTTCCCCATCCCTCCTGAACGTTCACACGTCCAACCAGAGTCCGCCAGACAGGAGCAGTCAGTCCTCCAAATCGTCCTACTTCTCTGTAGAGAGCACCCTGCACAGAAACACAGAGACCGACTCTGCCATCTACCACTCCCTGGACAACCTGATTGATGAGATGGATGAGGAGGAGCAGGAGGAGGAGAATGTCGCAGAGGATCTGGGGAAGACAGAAGTGAAGTATTACACTGTTAGCGACCATGATAGTGAAGCGGAAGTGGAGGACATGTCAGAGATGTCTGCTGCTGAGCCAGAAGGGGTGGAAATACCTCATCCTGAGGTCAAGAGAAAAATATTATGGTCGCATGTGGTGAAGAGGAATGACGATGAGGACCAAGAACCAACTGTGCAATCATTATCCAGCAGCGATGTGTGTTCTCCAACCAACCACTTATCTCCGGTTGTGCAGTCACCGCCCAATAGCCATGTCTGTTCACCAACCAATAACCTATCACCAACCATTCAGTCACCGCCCAATAGCCATGTCTGTCCACCAACCAATAACCTATCACCAACCACTCAGTCACCGCCCAATAGCCATGTCTGTTCACCAACCAATAACCTATCACCAACCACTCAGTCACCCGCCAGCAGCAATGTCTGCTCCCCCACCATTGAGAAACCAGCTTTATTCAAAGTGAAGGACAACACGTTCAATCACAAACGGCCCGTGTTGCACCTGCCCATCCACGACCCTGTCGATCGCCCTCAGCTGCCCAGAGAGAGTCTGAGTGCTTCTGAGAGAGGGGAAGAGGGTCACCAACATCCCAAAGACAGTGTTGACCCCTATCAGCCAGGATATTCTGCCACCAGATCAGATAAACCCGCCATCAAAACGACAGAAACATCCGAGCACACCACCCCCTCCTCCTGTTCACCCATGTCTCCCTCAAACCTGGCGCCCGACAGCTTCAAGGCCAGCCAGTACGGGGCTTTCCTCGCAGTGCCCCAGGAGAACGACAGAGCCTTGGGCTTGAGCCCTTCATCCGAGGGGAGGGAGAGCCTGGCGGCCAGCACGGCGGACACAGGGGACATGGACACTCTGTCCAACCCTGCTGTCCTGGAGGACACGGAGGAAGAGGCCTCCAAGGTCCCCAGTGAGAGGTCGGGCTCTGTCTGCAGCGGGAACGACTCCCAAGGCCCCAGCAAGCCCCCCGTGGTCCCCCCCAAATCGGAGAAGGCCCTCCTCCGGGCCATGAAGCTGACCACCAGGAGGATCCAGAAGGAGGAGGCCAAGAGTAAGCCAACCCACAAGAGTCGTGGCGGCAGCAAACACGGGAGCAACAAGCGCAAAGGGGAGAAGTCGGAGCAGAAGAGCAGCAGCGTGGAGGAGAAGCCCCCAGGTACGGAGGAGCACCAACAGGACAGGGTGGAGCAACCCAGCCACAGCGATCGCCATGACCGGACGGAGCGCAGCAGCCACGGCGACGGAAAGCACGGCCGAGAACCGAGGGCGGAACGCGGTCGCCACAACCACGGCGACAGGCCCCATGGCGGAGGGGGCGACCACGGCCACGGCCATAACCGAGAGACCGGGGAGAAGGTTCACCCGGGTTCCTCGCCCTCGCAGCGTCCCGGACACGGTGGCGCCAAACCCATCCACGAAACGTACCACAGCGCCGACGGGATCATCAGCGACGTCCCTGTATACAAAGCCCTGCCCGGCGACAGACACCTTGTCCCTGAAAACAACCAGCTGCTCCAAAGGTCTCAGAGCATTGACAGGTACTTCTCGGACAAGGCCGAACACAGGCTCAGGGCGAGTGAGAAGCCGGCGTGCGACAGAGCCGACCCGAGGACTCAGCGAATCGAGCGCTCCATCATGGACGAGCTGCAGCAGAGAGGAAGGGTCCGAGACAAGCCCGCCAGGGACAGGCAGGGCCAGAGGAGCCGCAGCATCGACACCTACATCAGCGAGACGGCCGACGCTCCGTCCAATCCCGCCAACCTGTCACGCCAGTCGAGCTACACCGGCCAGCTCTCCCGCCAGTCCAGCATGGAACACACCATCGTCACGCAGTCCTTCCCCATGACTCAGCGCAAGCTCCTCCAGGACCCCGACTCGGGCCAGTACTTTGTTGTGGACATGCCTGTCCAGGTCAAGACCAAGACTTTCTTCGACCCGGAGACTGGGAATTATGTTCAGCTGCCCGTGCAGCCTCCAGAGGGCGCTGTCCCCCAGGCCTCCACCATGGAGGTCCTGAACACCCCGCTGGTGCTGTACCATGGCTTTGTCCCGGTGCCGGTGTCGTCCGTGACGGCGCAGCCGTCGGCGGTCCAAGTCTCCCAGCAGGAGCAGGAGTTTGAGCAGCGTCTGGAGATGGCGAGGCAGAAGCACAGCAGGGAGGGACACCCCTACCTGGAGCCGGTGTACCGATCACAAGACCACATGCTGGGGGAGTTCCTGGGCACAGAGGAACTGGACTGCATGAGCTGATAGGCTCTGCCGGTGGCCTTATGGACCCACTCACCCGGGGGTGACAGCAGCCCTGGGGGAGGCACTGTAAAGGCAATTTGAGGTGGACTGTGTGTGCTGACTAACTGATTTAAGTAGCTTTTAACACGGATTCTGGCTCCTCTTTGTTGTTGTTTTTGACACCTGATTGGTTCAGAGGAGGAAAGGTGAGGGGGAAGACTGGTTTAGCAGAGGAAGGGTGAGGGGGAAGACTGGTTTAGCAGAGGAAGGGTGAGGGGGCAGACTGGTTGTGGCCCTGCTCCCGTCCTGAACCCTGAGGGGGCTTCTCAACACTGTGTTAAAAGACAGATACGAAATAAACACGGGGAAAGGAAAATGAAAGAGGAGAGAGAGAGAGAGAGAGAGAGAGAGAGAGAGAGAGAGAGAGGAGGGACAGAGAGAGAGAGAGAGAGAGAGAGAGAGAGAGAGAGAGAGAGAGAGAGAGAGAGAGAGAGAGAGAGAGAGAGAGAGAGAGAGAGAGAGAGAGAGAGAGAGAGAGAGAGAAAGATGGAGCTTGAATTAATTTGTAAAAAATGGAACTCAAGGATACATTGCGTTTTAAGTGTCTGGTTTCAGGGATTTGTGAATGATTTGTATGATATTTGCAGTTTGTACAATTAGGCGAGATACTGTATAACAGTGTGAAAAGAACATGGACGTTCCATGTACATTATGTATTTTACATGTAAACAAAGAAAGGCAGATTGATTGTAAATCTTAAAAGGAGTTTAATATATTTAACTGAAGTGGTTGTCCCTATATTTCATTTTTTGTTGTTGATGTTGTTAAATTGATTGATGCTGTGTAAAGTTTCTGTTTCTTTTTCGAGTTATTTTTTCACCAAACCGTTAAATCTCACAATTAGAAGTTTATCTATTTGATCTATAAAAATGAGATTAGATTTCAAGTATTTGCATCGCGTTTCGATCTACGTTTCAGTAAGTCTTGATTAAAATGCCCATTAGGCCAAGTATTATAAAAAATATCTTGCATGCAGAAGTTTTCAATTGATGGAACTATGGTTTTCAATTGATGGAATTGGTGGTGAGTCTGTCAGACAATGTTTTGTTTGATGCTAATATACTTGCGAGTTTGAATGGCATTGGCACAAGTGGCAATACTTTATATATTTTATAACATGCAGGAGACGTGGACATGTCACTTTGGTTGTATTTTGCATCCAATGTCTAGATAATGCAGGGCTGTATTTTGTCTGTGAACCATTCCAATAAAGACATGTTATGTTAAAGACTGATTGTAGCCATATTGATACCTTGTACGGTCGAGATTTTTCTCCATATTTCACCCAAAATGTGTGCCTAAAGCAACACAGAATATAGGCTACTTTACTGAAAGTGATTTCAATCAGCAGATCTGCGGGCCATAGCTTGCGAAGAAGTTCGCTTCATCGCTGAAAATAGATGCAATATATTTACGTAATACCAGAAATTGGGTAAAGTGTGAGAATGTTACTATCATAACAAGAAAGGCCAAGCAATTTCACAACTTTTTAATTTCATTTATTTTTTTAAATATATTTCTTTTATTCACATTGTGCAATTACAATAATTGTGCATAGCAACAATTACAAGGCCTACTCTTTGATTTCATTGTGAGTGATATTACAACATCGCTGATAAACTAATAAGTATCTAAATATTTAAGAACAATCGAATAAATCCATAGTACCATTATGGACGGGAAAATAATTATCCCCACACACGAGAACGCGCGGCATCAGCACCATGGCCAGCACCGAGCATTTGCACAAAGAAACCATCTTTAAAATAAACAGTTTATTCCTCAAAAAAAGCGCAACATAGTTTGTAAATTTTATTCATTTTCCTGCAGGGTACCCTGTACATAATTTGAATACGAGGAACATATAAGCTGTAAATTCACAACAACGTGTGTGATCCCAACTCAGTCAATGACAGCCACAGCTAATCGCCACCATGTCATCGTACTGTTTCAGAACTACGTTTTCCTCATCGTCGAAATAAAGCAAACTGATAGACTGAAGTTTGTCAGGCACGCAGCACGGTGTATCCACGTCGTTGGAGACCTTTAACGCATACATGATGGACTGCACAGTCGCGTGGTTGGTGGCGCGGAGACTCTCTCCAAGGGGGAACGGACAAGAACCCTTGCAGTGATAGGTGTTGTATCCTCGCGGGGATATGATCCAGCCAGACCAGCCTATCTCCTCGAAATCCACGAAGAGAGGTACCCTCTGACATGTCAAGGGACGGTTGCGGAGGTAACTAGGTGCCTCGCGCCTCCGCCTCGCTCGGTTTTTCTTTTGAGCTCCAGATTCTGCTACATGGTTGGCGTGCCCTGCAAGCGTACGGTACATAACCGACAATAAAACGTTATGATGTGCTTCGTCATATAACCCCCATTATTAACAACCTTCTCATCATGAAAACATTACCTAGTTTCGGGGATTGGTGATTGGTGGTGCCCGGTCTCCCGTCGTCTGAGAATATCACCAAGTAAGCGTCCTTATCTTCCCCCGGAGACGAAACCACAGATTCCATCCAGTCTCCTGAAGGCAGCGTTGTAACTACCAGAACGCCATTGTTCTCCTCGCTGTTCCGGATCCACTTTGACACCTGTCATGAACGATCACAATGTTATCAGTAAATAGTATTCATCAAAACTTATGTCAACGCGTTTGATTTCTTCTTCTTTTTTTTTTCTTTCTTTTTTTACCGTTTGCGTGACATTGAAGACCTCCCATCCCTGAGTGTGTATCGGCACCAGACGGGATGTAATCAAATTTCCTCTCCAAGGCTTAACTCTGCTGTCCAACACTTCATACAAGTCCACCTGCGCAGAAAGTATCAGATATTCAGTGGAAATTGGCATACATTACTACAAACATAGCCTACAACATATGACGTGGAGAAATACAATAAATTAATCTGCATTCAATTTACTTTGTAGAAGTGGGGTCCATACGACATCCCTCCGAACTGTCTCTGTTTTTGCCTGAACCAGCGGAACTCCGCCTTGATCATCTTCTCATCTCGTGCAAAAGATGAGAGGTTGAAGAAGTGAAACCTTTCACCTGTGTGTCCTTGGAGAACAAACATACCTGACATTAAACTTACATACATAACATGGTATAAAACAATCAGAATTGTAATCAAATTGTCATTTGAACGGTCATGAACGTTTTTAACTCAGGCAGGACAAACAACACTATGTGCGCAATTACGCACACTAGACCCACCTTTATCCTCGAAGCTCCTGACCACGTTCCCTTCCAAGACCTCGTGGTTCCGGGGTGTTCCGTACGAGTCCGCCACGGCGTCGTACAAGTCCAACATGAACTTGGGCGCCTTCTTGTGCGGCCCCGAATAACTCTGAGGCAAACCGTTAAGGTGGAACAGCTCTTCCAGCTTCTTAATAGTTTTGGTTACGCTCGAACGAGGAGCCTCTTTGGACACCCCATCATAAGAGATACTGAAGAGAGACACGAGGCTAATCTGCATTGTGAATATGAGCCAGACGAGTAGACTCTTCATAATCATGCTAGCGACTGAGCCCGGTCTGTTGAGTTGGTAATTAGTAATATGACTGCCTTTGATAAGTGAGAGAGCCAGACCCAGTTTTAGGCATACAAAGGGCTTACAGCTGATTGGTCGGGATCATTGGATGATCATTATAAATCTATAATCAAGTAGCCTAAACGTCTGAAGAGGGTTTGAGTGACAGACGAAAAAAGATAGCCAATACAAATATAGTTTGTCTAATATTCATGATTTCCAGTTGACCCACATAACCCACAGCGGTTCTTCTGACCCTTTTGTCTACTCACAAATATATCCTTGTCAACACGTCAAAAACAAAGAATAGATCACGCGCAGGAGAAAGCGTATGGATGACGTCCATGAATTGGCGACACCAAGATGGATGTTTTGCTGAGTTTGTCCTCGCGTGTTCCACCATTCCGTTTATCCGTTATCTGTATGAGGCCAGTTGGCCATCACAGAAACAAGAGCAAACGAATAAGCACACCTGTGACGCAAATGAAAACTAAGGTTTAGTCTCCTTGATGTTAAATCCTCAAAAAACTGCGCTGGTCCTGGTGTCCATGGCACCGCACGCTGGGAACTCTCCGTTTGGGTCTTGTTTGAAGAGTGACTCACAGAATGATCGTTTAAGAGAGCGTAGGTGTCTCCACAATCATAGATGTTTATTCGTCTTTTAAATTAATCGCGGATGATCTCAGATCAATCAAACTAACAATAGGGATCAAATTACTGAGATCGTTCCACTGATCAATGGAGCTTTCACTTATAACATGTTAATTAAATTAATGTCCCTTGAACCCCAACGACAGGATAATCCCCCCTCAATAAGAAGCAATTACTCACTCATCCTTGTCACCTTGGACACGGGCCCACAGCTGGCTGTCAGAAGGTAGATAGATGTCTTTTAGGTCCGTAAAAACCAACACAAAGAAGAGGAGATAACCACTATTTGCATTTAATAACGTAGCTGCCCCTCGTTGCGCAATCTCCCCCCACCCCCCCAAACAACGTGACATTGACCATGGAAACCATGGGTGTGTTTTATATGTGCGTCACTCCCAACACCTAGGTCTAAGTGGAACCCCCTCTGCACTCTATAAAGCGAGTGTGTGGGATCTCTTCAAATGTTTGGATAAGCCATGTGCCGATCTGAGATAGACCGGGCGGGAGACACGGTTTGACGGCTGTCGACATATCGTAGGGGAAAGACATTTATGTCTCTTAATGGACATGTTATTCTCGGTAAGGACTTGATGTTAGGCACAAAAATGTAACTCATGTATCAAGTTTTGTGGAACACATTCGTATGGTAAACACTGCATTTAATCTTTTAAAAATGTTAACCATAGAGTAGTCTGACGGATAATAATTGCTATACTCTCTTTCTTACCGCAGATGGCGCCATTGACTAATGTAAAACTGTATCCAACAAACCATCGTGTTGTTCTAATCCCTACGATTAGTAAAACCCATTAAATGAAGTGAATACACTACATCTGACTGTAGATTCATATTCAAGTGCTAATCACCTTCCTTCATCTCACAATAAAGATGAAAGCTTTGAGCAAGTCATCCCCAAACATGTAGACAGCATTTAAGCAACGTCTGACTGGTCACTGGCATTTAATAACCAGCAATGCTGCAGCTTTTGTTTCCATACCGAGGGACTGGTTACTCCAGCATGGCTCCGATGTGAAGTTAAAACACTAGACTTCTGGTTCTAGAATTCTCCTCTGTGTCATATTCCATTCATCTTGATAAAGCTACTCTGTGGGACGACTGGGCGGGGAGTAGTTGAAAGAGAGACCAGACACAGGAAAAGAGAATGCCGACCGGGGAAAAAACTGACACAGAGACCAGACTTCCACACGATCTATCTCAGTCTTTTCCCCCTTTATCTGTCTTTCTATCTCTCTCCCTTTGTCTCTTTCTCCCCCTCCCTCCAGGAAAACCCTCCTCTCTGGTCATTTAGAGTGATCATCAGCCATGGCACCTCTATAGGTTTAGACAGTGGAATGACTCTCTCTCTCTCCCCACCCCCCCACACTTATTGATTGACAGGCGGGCACGGTGTGAGCAGACTCAGTGAGCACCAGGGCGGAGCTGCTGCCAGACTGGACTGAGCGGTGAGTGGCATGCCGGGGGGGACGCAGAGGAAGGGAGGATGGGGAGGGGGGGAGGCATGGGAGAAGGAAGTGATAAAGTGGAGGAATGGAACGGGCGAGAGACAGGGTCACGGTTAGGCCTGGGAGAAGAGAGGAGGTGGAAAAATGCGTGGAAAGAGGAGAAGGGGTAGAGGAAAGGCGAGGAGAAAGGGATGATAGAGGAGAGGAGATGGGGGGGAATGAAACGGGAAGGCGACAGGGGAAGAAACACCGTAACACCACGCTATTTCTCCTCCGTGGCAGGAACACAGCAGCGTCAGAGTGTAATAGTGACTGGAGCCTTGGTAGACCCACCTCGAGATCTCCTGATCAGGTCTGACACTGGGACCAAGCTGAGGCAAGCCTCAGACAGGACAACCTGTCTGGACTTGCTGATACCGTCTAGTATTACTGTCTGACCTTGATATGACCACGACAAAGGTACACAGACCACGTTAGAGAGGCTTAGAGTGTTTTGAGGATGGGATGGGAGCCAGAAAGAGAGGGCAGGGACAAACGGAGGTAGAGGGAGGAAGAGAGAGGGAGGGGGGGAGGGAGGGGAGGGAGGGGGGAGGGAGGGAGGGGGGAGGAAGACAGAGAGAGAGAGTGGATTAAATGGTGTTTGATCATGTGTGGTTTAGCTGTGTGGTCTCAGTTCTGGAAGTTTCTCATAATCTCACATCCTCCTCTTACTTGTGTGACGTGCAGTTTGAGGAAGGGCGGGAGAGAGGGAGGGAGAGCGAGAACAAAAGAGAGAAAGAGAGAGGTGAAGAGAGTCTGTGTGTACCTATGCACATGTGTGTGTGTCTTGATTGCTTCACTGTAAAGCACCTCGATCACCATACCTCCTACTTAAGCACGCACGCACACACACACACACACCACACTGTATCAAGTGTCAGGTAATAATATTTGCTCTCAATTATAATGTCATCATGCTGTCTTGCTCTCTGTGGAATGGGGAGAGCTATAGAAACAAGCCTGTGTGAGAAGACTGCAGAAAGAGCACCAGAACCAGAACCCCCCCCCCCCCCCCCCCCCCCCCCCCCGTGAGGTTCTGGGTTTGGATGCTACGCAGTTCACAAACCACAATAACCTGAATGTCCATTAAAAGCGCTCGCTTTATTTTTCTGTGTTTAAGCAGCAAAACAATGGCCGGGTGGGTTTGTTTGAGCGCTGAGCACCGCATCAGCGCCGGCCCGTGCTCGTGTGTATTTGTCCAGTGTGACTGAAGGCGGGTCGAGGCCCAGTAGTTCACACACCCCTCTCTGTTGACTCTTCCCATATGAGTTTGGTCTTTCATGTATTCAATTTGTAGTCTGAGTTGAACGAGTCGGTGGACATTTTGTATTGGCAGTCAGCATGAGAGTGTCTGGGGGGGGGGGGGGAGAGGGAGAGAGTGAGTAAGGGAGAGAACCTGTTCTACATTTGCCTTCTCATTTCTCAAAACAAGAGAGTAGCCCCTCACCTTTTCACCAGCTAGCCGCCCAGGACACTACTTCATCTCGGAAGTTGTTGCGGTTCAGATGATATTTACGATCGGTGAAACATTGTACTGCGTGTGTGTGTGTATGTTTATGAGTGTGTGTTACTGTATACATTTTTCCAATATCAGCAACAGAAGGGTAACATATTAGATTTTCCTGTTTCTAATTACACTCATAATTACCCCTGTTCAGCCAACGGTGTGTGCGCGTGCTTGAGGGCTTGGGTTGGGAGGATGGAGGACAGGAGAACAGGGAAGGGGAGGGGATAGGGAAGGAAACAGGAGAGGATGGAGGAAGGGATGGAGGCACAGAGGAGCGGGGGGACGGGTGAAGGAGCGGAGGGATAGAAGAGGGAGGAGGGTCCCTTTCTCTCGGCAGCGTTGCCCCCTCCCTCCCCCAGCTCCCCGCCACTCGCACCCCTCGCCCCACTGCCTCTCCCCCGCCCCTCTCCCTCCCTCCCCGTGCTTCGCCCCCCTGCCCCTCCCCCCCCCCCCGTCTGCCAGGGCTGTGCCAGCATCCAGGCGGTGCCCTGCCCTGTCCCGTGGCAGCGCAGTGCCCTGGTGACGAGGATTGGACTGGACTGGCCAAACAGGCTGCTGCTGAGGGCTTGTTTTTCTCTGTCTGTCCACTGGCTCCAATGGGCCGGGCCAAACGCACACACACGCTTACAGAACACACACTGGTGACCCGCTGTGGGCCCTTGTTATGGACTTTAGGCATGGGCTGTGTTTGTCTGTGTGGTGGTGTGTGTGTGTCTGTGCGTTCACACAATGCATGGAGTATATTGTATGGGTGTGCAACAGTGTTTGTAGGTTTGTGTGCGCATGCTTGCGTACGTGTATGAGTGTGTCTTTGTGTTTCCTTTGGCACCTATTTCACTTTGCCAACCTATTATTCAAAGGTCCCTCTACTGAAAGCTATCTTAAATACATATCTCTCTCTCTTTTAGTCACTTCTCAAATGGTTGTTTATATAAACTGGTCATGAGTGGAACTAGGTTTTACGCTAATGGTGCGAGCATGGCTGGAACTCAGCCCAACCTCCTATTCATTCCTTTTCGTTCTTTCTTATGTTACTTAAAATTTGGACGGTTTGGAAAGTGACACATTTGAACCCCCAGTGGGAAAAACTGTGTTT
>NC_090059.1:9477458-9531923 GCF_038355195.1 Osmerus mordax | reverse complement strand
ATGGAGGGAGGGCCCTTTGTCACCTGCAGGACAATATGCACACAATATGACTTCATCCCCCTCTGCCCTGTGTGTTCGTGAGTGTGTGTGTGTGTGTATGTACAATATTCCTAAACCAATATTAAGCAGGAGCGGGAGGCTGGAAGATATGAAACCCAAACACTACCTTGAGGAACATTAAGAAGGTTGGAAGAGAGTATATTCGAAACCAACTGCAAAATGTCAGTAAATTACAGAATTTATAGGGGCAGTTTATTGACAGGACACCTTCCTCTAAACTCCTCACAGCAGTAAAGCATGTGTACACTAACGTCTCCAAGGATACCTGAGCCTGTGAACCAGGAGGAGGTTTACACCCCATTTGGTAAAGAGTCTCCAGGGGGAACGGATGTTGAGGTGAGAGCATGAGGAGAGGGGGAACTATTTTACTGTAGCACATCCCCAGGACTTCTGCAGTCTCCCACATGGACGATTTCACAGCTGTCCGCCTGAGCTTTAACTCTTGCTGTTGTGTGTGAGTGTGTGTGTGTGTTTATATACAGAATGTGTGTGTGTGTTTATGCTCAGAAGGTTTGTGTTTGTGTGTGTTTACATACAAAATGTGTGCGTTTGTGTGTGTTTACACAAGGTACGTGTTTGTTTATGTGTTTGCACATAGTATATGTGTGTGTGTATTTGTACATGTGGTGTCTGTGTGTACAGCATGTCTGCGTGTGTGTTTGTGCGTATGTATGTGCTGACGTCGCAACATCCTGCGGTCCCTGCAGAGGCTCATGGGACAGCAGCGGGAGGAGCCCCAGCCTCTATCAGCCTCATAAAGACCACAGTAAACGTTAGTAAGGCTTGACAGTGGCCACCTCCCGCCCGCATCAAGTGTGTGGTGTGGGTCTGTGTAAAGGCATTTTCCCCTGCACGCACACACACACACACACACACACACACACACACACGCACACGGGCCTCCCCCTGTCCCAGAGAGTACAGTAGTCTAGAAGTTCACAGGGGTCGTTGGTTTGTTGCGTGGCTCCTGCGGGCCCGTCCAAGACAAACAGCAGGGCCCGGCTCTGACAGTGTGAGCGTCACGCTCGGCGTCCTCTGACCTGTTATTCTACCATCCACCTCACCGCTGTTTATGACAGCTTTTATAGCATGCGGTTCTGCATGTGCTTGTGGGATGGCTGGGAGAGGGCTGCATGTGTGTGTGTGTGGGGGGGGGGGGGGGGGGGGAGGGGGTGCTGATGTGTTTATGGTTAAAGACGCTGGGTGGGGGTGGAGGTTCTATGTGAACAGTAGGGAAAAGCGAGGAGATGCACCTTGATGTTCTCTGTAGTTGCGCCGAAAACAACACCGTCAATGTGAAATCGGTTTCTAAAAATGCCAAAAAGAGACATGGTGATTGAGAATCCTCAGGGAAAGCTTCCTCGCGATGCCAGCGGAGAAGTTTTGTTCCATACCAAACTAGCTGCTAGCCAATAGGAGGACAGATCACGTCTGAGTAATGGTTTTCCCGTCAGAACACTTCTTCAGCGATGACTTTTAAAGTTGGACTTGATGCTTGTGTTGAGAGGATGAACCAAACTGAGAACGTCTTCAGTCGTCCTTCATCATCCAACCGTTGAAAGGGTTGAGTTACGGGCTGGAGACCAGACTGAAAGAACTGACCCGTCCTCATGCCAGGACATTCATCTGCAAGTCTGCGAGCTTCGCAAATGCTGCTCATTTCCCGTCCATCCACCGACCATCGCTGTCCATCTGAGACCACCGCTGTCCACCTGAGACCATCGCTGTCCACCTGAGACCATCGCTGTCCACCTGAGACCATCGCTGTCCACCTGAGACCATCGCTGTCCATCTGAGACCACCGCTGTCCATCTGAGACCACCGCTGTCCATCTGAGACCACCGCTGTCCATCTGAGACCATCGCTGTCCACCTGAGACCATCGCTGTCCATCTGAGACCACCGCTGTCCATCTGAGACCACCGCTGTCCATCTGAGACCACCGCTGTCCATCTGAGACCATCGCTGTCCATCTGAGACCATCGCTCGTACTTGGCCTCCACGGCAAATGCAAACCAGCTCCTCGGTACGTGTGTGAGTGGGCAGAAGCGGGTCAAACAGGCAGCCGTGTACCCTGAAGGAGAGAGGATGAGATCTAAACAGCAGAGAGCAGCAGGCGTCTACAGAGGGTTGGAACGGAGCGCACGAGGCCCTGGGCTCTGTGAAGATTTGCATTTCAGTTACATTTGATTCATTTAGCAGATGCTTTCATCCAATGCAACGGACAAATAGTGCACATGGAGAGCACAGCCGAAGACCAAGGACCAGAAGTGCGTGGTTCAAAGTGTATGTCAGTGGTCAGAGTTGAGGAACTATATAATTACCTGTATTTACTGACATCCCAGCCATGGCCGTGGGCTCTGCTGCCTCCCTCATCACTCTGGTTACAGAGGCCACATGCTTCAGAGCTATCTGAGAACCCACTGAATGGCAGGGTGTTGGGGGGAGAGGAGGAGGGAGAGAGGGGCCGGAGAGGAGGAGGGAGAGAGGGGCCGGAGAGGAGGGAGAGAGGGGCCGGAGAGGAGGAGGGGGAAAGGAGCAGGAGAGAGGAGCAGGGGAGGAGTGGCTGTGGAACGAGGAGGAGGAGGGAGAGTAGGAGGGGATCATTAGGAAGGAGAGGAGGAGATGAGGAGGAGGAGGAGGAAGGCATCAGGATGCAGTGAGCTGGTCAGAGAGTCTGTTTCTGTAAAGATGAGTTTAATTGGCCTTTAAGAGGCTCTGGGAGAGCTGGAAGAGGATAAATATTTGTTCTCATTTTACTCTCTCTCTCTCTCTCTCTCTCTCTCTCTCTCTCTCTCTCTCTCTCTCTCTCTCTCTCTCTCTCTCTCTCTGACACACACACACACACTCTTTCTTTCTCTCTCTCTCTCTCACACACACACACACGTTTTCTGTCTCTCTCAGACACACACACTCTTTCTCTCTTACACCCTCTCTCTCACCCCTCCACCCCCCTTCCCCACACAGATATATGCAGGGCCCTGTATCAGTAAGCAGTCCGATGGCCCAGTGACATCACCCTGGTTAAGGTAGCGCTCTGTTCTACAACCATTCTGTTGCCCAATAAGAGACGAGAGTCACGGCACAGAGTTTGACAGAGCGTGACAGCATGTTTGTGGTAGCAGCATGGGATCCTGTGAGGTCAGTCATGCTTGGTTGAGCTCTTCCGACCAATCCCAGAGTTTGATGGTTTGGCCGTGACAAAATGGTGATCGTGTCATTGGATGATATAGGTTTGTTTAAAAGAATGAAGGAGGGGGGGGGGTTATGGTCAGTGGCCATCTTGGCTGGTGTTGTGAGGGAAAAGTTTGGCTGGTAGACATCATATACAGATCTTAGACGTGATGAATGTTGTTCAACAAGCTAACACACTTATCATTATCACTGCTGTCAGGCAGGGAGCTGTGAAGTTGGCCGTGTAGAGTTGTAGAGTTGTTTTTCATGAGACTTGCCATTCTCGCCGTGTCATTATGTGGGTGGGAAAGATTGAAGGATATTTCCAAAGCCATACATTTTTCACCTAGATACACATCGCCAAGCGCTCATCTATCAGTGGGACATCACTGATGCAGAAATGACTTTCTTCCTTCCTTCCTTTCTCTCTCTCTTTCTCTCTCTGTCTCGCTCCCCTCTTCTCTCACTTCCCTCTCCCCCACCTCTTTCTCTCCTTCTCCCTCTTTCTCTCCTCTCCTCCATCTCCCTACCTGCCTCTCTCTTGACCCTCTCTCCCCACTCCCCCTCTCTTGACCCTCTCTCCCCACTCCCCCTCTTTTGACCCTCTCTCCCCACTCCCCCTCTCCATTCGCTTTTCTGTCTACCCCCCCCTTCCCTCTCTCCCTCCATCTTTTCTCCTCCTCAAGGTGAAGTCCCCCAGAGGCCTGGCAGAGGGAGTGCTGTTCCTGCCTGGGACATGTGCTCAGGGTTCCCTGGCAGGACAGGCCGGGGCTGGACGGAACGCAGGACGGACATTCCTGCTCCGTTTTTT
Source organism: Osmerus mordax (assembly GCF_038355195.1). Taxonomy (NCBI): domain Eukaryota; kingdom Metazoa; phylum Chordata; class Actinopteri; order Osmeriformes; family Osmeridae; genus Osmerus; species Osmerus mordax. The sequence continues at coordinate 9,527,879 of NC_090059.1, read as the reverse complement.
CTTTGTTCAGCTCTTCCCAGAGTAAATAAAGCCATTGCCGACACTCATCTGCGAGGCTGTTAGCTGGCTTCATTGTTCCTGTTGGAGAACAATAATCTGAAACGAGTCACGTTTTATGGAGAAAATCAAAATAAACTTTTACAATGCACATGTTTATTCATTAATCACGTCTGGTACGAAGAATGTGAGGCAATGGGCTCAATGCTCAGAAATTGGCAACCGAGCCCTCTGTTTTACTCCTGTGGTGTCTTCAATACTCTTACATTGAATTCTATCAAAACGATTCGCATGACCTGCCCTGATGCAAACATGCAGAATTATTTTACCACGGGAGGGTTGAAGCCCCACCCCTGTCTGCTGCCCCTGCCCGCCGTTGCTACAACACAGTGTTCTAAGTCCATGTTGTTATTCCCGTCACAGTCAGGCTCCTAAAACAATCATACCCAAATCTTTTCTCAGTCAGGGGGAGGTTTGTACAGACCCATGCTTGGCTGGGGGTCGAGGTGGGTGTATGTGTGTGTGAGTGTGTGTGTGTGTGTGGGGGGGGGGATCAGTCTGAGAGGGGAAAACGTCCATGCTCTCCATCCTCTTGGACCCGGACAGGGAAATGGTTAGGAGGAGATAAGTGACTCAGAGTATGTGTGTGTGTTTCTGTTTGCATGTACTGCATGAGAGTATGTGTGTGTTTTTGTTTGTGTGCATGCAAGCATACGTCACTGTGTGTGTGTGTGTTGAGTCACGTGTGTGCTGTAGTCTTTGCTCTAATATGGTGGAGGGCCTGGTCTGTGCGGCGTCGTGACAAAAGCTTCACCTTGTAATCCAGAGGCGCTGGGTGGAGCCTCACACCACATTCCTCCTCACAGAAATACAAGCTCACCTCAATTACTGGGGAATCTGGACACCGCAAAGCTCTGGCCTTCATAACCCACCATCACACACACACACACACACACACACACACACACACACACACTGCAGCAATTTGTCCTAATGAGACGTGACTGTGCTTTATGGTGCCTGGTGGCTGAGCTTGTCCTCTACACCGACAGACCTGGGAATTAGCTGAGCGAAACCTCATACATGTTCATTAAAGGACAGTGTGTGTGTGTGTGTGTGTGTGTATGTGTGTGTTTTTGACATGTAGCGGTTGAATGTCCACTGTGACAATCTGTCCTATTTACATATCCCTGCATTTTCTACGTAACTAAACATTCAGCTTGGATCTCGTTGGATGGAAGGAACTGCAAACGTTAACAAGTTCCCTTGGTGTGTACAGTATACTACTGCAGAACTGGTTGTCTACAGAAAGAGAGCAAGCTCTGCAGAAGTCCTAATCATCATTCCCATGACTCTCTCTCTCTCTCTCTCTCTCTCTCTCTCTCTCTCTCTCTCTCTCTCTCTCTCTCTCTCTGACAGTCCTTCTCTTCCTTCATTATTCATTTTCCCTCCACCTCCTTCCCTCTCTTGACCCATGCCTTCATTCACCCCCACCCTCCATCTTCCTCCTCACAGACCCTGTTTCTCTTACTCAGCCTGGCGGCCATTTTACCCTGAGCCCAACGTCTAGCCTCACGTCAGCCTCTGGCTCTGCCCCTTGGCCTCCAAGCAGACCGGAGACATGTCAGTGGCCTCAAGTGCACGTGAAGCCGTCTCCGATTTCCTCGGCCGGGCTGGCCATCCAACCTTCTTTTTACAGGCTCCGCTCACATCCAACCTTCTTTTTACAGGCTCCGCTCACATCGCCGACACGTTGACCCTCCGCCCAGAGCGGAGCTGTGGATGACATTAGAGGCTAACGCTAAGTTAGCTCTAGTAAAGGGAGCGGCTCTTAACAGAGACATCGAGGACGTTATAAACATGGGAGGGAGCTATGATGTACTCGACGCCGCAGTCCGAATGGGTCGAGGGGTCGCAGACTATGAGAGCTCGCGTAAAACACATCCAAGATGATGGGTTTTCCGGTTCGTTCTGTCGTTAATACACACATCTGATCTCCCTCTCTCTCTCTAAACGGCTCTGTTTAAAAGGGTCTGTGGGTGTGTGAAAGTCAGGTGGATGGAAGTTAGGCTGTTAAGTCTCAAGGAGACGGTCATATGCATACTTCGACATCGACTTCAAAACCACAGAACGTGAAGAGGACCAATCTCACTGAATGTCCAACATACTGCATGTGATCGTGCTGTAAGAGCTTTGCTACTCACAGAGAAAAAGGACTCTCACAGAAAAAAAGTCAATCTTTCGGAGAAGTCTCTTTGAGAATACGTTTCGAGTTTGGGTTGGTCATGCAGTTCGTGGTTCAGCCTGAAGGGGGCACTGTAGCTCCACCTACTGGCCCGACATCGTCCTCGACGGTGATAAATCTACTGGGGGAAGTGTGTCTTAGCACATACAGCACAGGAAAGGGAGAATTAGAGAGAGTAATTAAAAGGCATTGACACCATATGTGCTCTGCTCTGGGCTCAGAGGGTGTGTTGAGGTGCTCTGCCCATAATTACACACAGGCCGCCTCCTGGCTAATCATTCAACCACAAACACACACACAAACACACAGACAAACCCGCACACGCTCACACACATGCACACAGGCACACAGGCACATAGGCACCCATGCAGAGACAGACAGGGAGAGATAGAGAGGAAGAAAGGAATAGAAAGAAAGACAAGGACAGAAGGGAGAGGAGGAAAAATGAAGGACAGAGAAACATTTTTAACTAGTAAAAGGACCAATAACAATTAAAGACATGGTCTGTATAATGTGTACGTGTGAGTGTGTTTGTGTGTGTGTGTGTGTGTGTACTTGTCTTGTGTCCTCCCCCCCCCCCCTCTCCCCTAGAGGACATCTCAAGCTGGAAAAGTAATCATGAAAGGATTAACAGACTGCTCAACCCACAGAACGAGTAACCACACGCATGAACCAACCAGCGTGTAGGAAGCATGTTTTGAAACACATGCCAAGTTTGTGGAAGTTTGTGGAAGACTGTGGGTACAGGTGCCATATGCTCTCATATTAAACTGCTTTTATTACTTTCAAATGAAGGGATAAAGTTTTGGAGGAAGAGGAGAGCAGGTGTCTTTAAATTCACTGGGGTGCAGAGGTGAGTGTTGGTTCGGCATGGTTCGTGGTTCTGGACTCCTGTGTGTGTGTTTGGAAGGTGCAGCTGCTGGAAGCTAGTCCGTAGGTGTGTGGGGAAACTGCTTCTGTCCTTTTCCCATTATCAGTTTAAACATTTTAGAGTCCTCTCCCTCTAAGATACACACATACACAAAAGCACACACACACACCTGCACGAACAAAAGCATGCACGCGCGCACACTCACACACGCACACAAAGCCACACTCATATACACCCACCCAAACCCACCCACACATAGTATACACACACAATCAAACAAACATACTTTCACACACACACACACACACACACACACACACACACACACACACACACACACACACACACACACACACACACCACCACCACCACAGCTGCGATTGAGTGGTGTGTGACATAAGTTCAAGGGTTATCGGGCAGTGCTGGCGCGGTATGATGATGTCAGCGGCCTCCCTCAGGGAGTGTGAGGTCAGTGAAGTGGGCAGCGGAGGGGGTGATAAGCGTCTTTAAATAAACACAGTTTGTGTGTTATACAGCTTGTATCTGCAGCAGAAACACGATTAGGCCGTTTTGGAGGAAAGCGGATTTGCTGTGCTCCGGCTCTTGGGTGATCTCAGCCTCAGTGTGGTGTGGTCGGGGTGGGAGTGGGAGGTGGGCCAACCAAGGGCCTGGGACTGAGAGCCAGTCTAAATACTGAAAACACTTAGTCCCAGACAGATACACGGGCAGATTATGAAGCCTTTGTGCTTGTTTATCAAGTTCAGACCAAATAATCGCAAGGGTTTGGTATTATTGTTATTATTAGTGCGTCTGTGTGTGTGTGTCTAGGTCTAGAAAGACTGGTGTGTGGGTGGACTTCGAAATGCTGCCCAGATACCTCCTCAGACAGACTATATCCCATAATAGTTTACTGGGCCCAGGAGGAAAGAGTGGAGATGTCAGGAATGTCGAAAAATAAACGTGTTGACCAGTCAGACGATACGTCACCAGGTAGGGTGATACGAGACTGCTGGCCAGGAGCACCCGTAGCTTCTCTCTGTCAGTATTGTAGCCCTGGTAATGTTATTACTGTGTGTGTGTGTGTGTGTGTGTACTGTGTGTGTATGGTGTGTGTACAGTGTGTGTGTGTAACCTGTGTGTGTGTTTTTGTGTGTGCGTGTGTGTGTGTGTGTAGGGTGTAAGGTGTATCCTGTGTGAATGTGTGTGTGTGTTTGTGTGTGTGTGTATGGTGTGTGTACGGTGTGTGTGTGTAGGGTGTAGGGTGTATCCTGTGTGAATGTGTGTGTATGGTGTGTGTACGGTGTGCGTACGGTGTGTGTGTAGGGTGTATCCTGTGTGAATGTGGGTGTATGGTGTGTGTACGGTGTGTGTGTGTAGGGTGTAGGGTGTATCCTGTGTGAATGTGTGTGTATGGTGTGTGTACGGTGTGTGTGTAGGGTGTAGGGTGTATCCTGTGTGAATGTGTGTGTATGGTGTGTGTACGGTGTGCGTACGGTGTGTGTGTGTGTGTGTAGGGTGTATCCTGTGTGAATGTGTGTGTATGGTGTGTGTACGGTGTGTGTGTAGGGTGTAGGGTGTATCCTGTGTGAATGTGTGTGTATGGTGTGTGTACGGTGTGTGTGTGTGTGTATCCAGGCAGGTGACCTGGTGGCCAGGGGATCCCCAGGGAGCAGCAGTAATAACAGTTGTCAGGTGATGTGTCTAGTCAGCAGGTACTCTCCCTCGCCAGCTGACTGACACCTCAGCTCCTCCCACACCTGGCCAGGTGTCCTCCCCAGAGGCTGAGAGGGTGCTTTCTCTCTCTGAGACTTCCCCCCCTCCCCCCCCTCCCCCCCCTCCCCCCCTCCCTCTCTCTCTCTCTCTCTCTCTCTCTTTCAATCTGTCCATCCAACTTCCTACCTCTCTCTCTCTTTCTCTCTCGCTCTCTCCCAACTCCTCTACACTCTTCCGTGTGTGTGTGTGTGTGTGTTTGTGTGTGTGTTTGTGTGTGTGTGTGTGTGTGACCGCTGCAGCTGCAGTGTCACTGTAACCCTGTTTTCTGACATCAGCTCTTTACTCCCAGACGGACTCTTCTAATTAGGGCTGTGTACCCTGTCATCACCTAACCCCTGTTATCCAGCTGTCACACACACACACATCTCTGTCCGCCACAGGTGGCTCGGCAACACAGGTGTCCACAACATCACACAGGGGTTTGACTAAATACCATGGCAACCAGTCAATACTCAATAACAAGCGCAGGACAACACTACAACAGGGAGCTTTGCTGTTTTGGTCTTTTAAGGATGATGTAGCGATGTAGAGCCTTCTTCTTTCCATGCTCTGTTTTCTATCTGTTTATCTCTCTCTCTTTTCCTGCTTTGTCATCTGGACCTGCTGCTGGCCCGTCCGTCATACTGACTGTGTGTGTGGGCATGTGTGTGTGTGGGAGTGTGTGTGCGTGGGTGTGTGTGTTTCACTGTTTCCCTGGTAGTGAACTCTGCTTGGTCAAGAAGCACAGTGTTCTCCTGTGTTTACAGCTCACTGCCACATGCATGTCGATAGAGAGGCACAGGCCCCACCCATCACCTCCACCAATGAGACACACTCTACTGTGATGACATCACAAGGTCATGAAAGTAGCGTGTTGTTCTGAACCTCTGGTTGATTCAGACTTCCCTGTGAGAAGATAAAACCAACAGTTGTGTTGTTCAGAAGTCATAGAGTACAGTGTATAGGACCTCTGAGTGTGGATCATAGGGTTATAGCAAGTATCACAGATTGATTTATTGTCTTTTTCAAATCAATTCCAACGTTCTAGTTTAGCCCATTTTTGACACAGAGTTTATGTTACATTTGTGTCATTTGAGTTCTTTGCATCTTTTCGTTGTTGAGTTCATTCATTTCCCTGTGTGTTTGTGTGTGTGCATGAGTGTGTGTGTTTGCCTCTGCGTGTGAGTGTGGGTGTGTATGTGTGTCCCAGCCTGCCCTGCCCTGCCCTACCTGTCCTATCCATCCCCTCCCCTGAGCTCTGCTCACCTGTACAAACTTCCTGGACTGTGTGCTAATTACAGGATTGACTTCTCTGCTACCAGACGGAATTCACTGTTTTCGCGTGTGTTTGTGAGTGTACGTGTGTGTGTCTGTGTGTGTATTTGTGTGGGTGGGTGTGTTTGAAGGCCCAGTAACACCAAAGCCGTCACTCTACTTCAAGGGACTTTCCATTCTGGGTTTCTGATTGAAGAAGACCTGAAACACAGGAATGACACACACACACACAACACACATGCACGTGCACTCACAAACAACAATGGAATAATCTGTCTGATATAGAGAAGCCAGCAATAGAGTATGTTGCATCAGTGAGGGCCAACACCAAAAACTCCAACTGTTCTCATTCCTCAACCACCGACCTCAGTCCACACTAGAGATCCAACTGCCCTCTAAACAGAAAAAATCTAATTCTGTGCCTTTTATATAGGAATTATGCTAACAGCACATAAATAGAAAATGGCTGTAATTTGTTTGTCTTAATGGGGCACATTAAGTCTTTACGTAAGCAGAGAGTGCTTGGTCATGGTCCCAGGTGATTGTTATCACTCTGACAGACTGCCAGGACTACTAGAGAGAGAGAGCAGAGGCATGGAGAGAAGTGGAGACCAGAGGAGAGAGGAGAGGAGGAGAGGAGTAAGGTGGAGAGAAGAGGAGGAAACAGAGAGGAGGGAAGAGAGAGAGAAGAGGAGCAAAAAGGAGAGGAGAGGAGGAGAGAAGTGGAAAAAAGAAGTAGAGAGAGAGAGAGAGAGAGAGAGAGGGAGAGCGAGAGAGAGCGAGAGAGAGCGAGAGAGACAGAGAGAGAGCGCGAGACAGAGAGAGTTGAATGATACAGAGGAGAGCGGTTGGAGAAGAGAGTGGGAAGAAAGGAGAGGGGAGGACGGTACAGATTTGGATGAGCAAGGGATCGGATAAGGACACATTGGACTTCCGTATTCCACGTCTGGAATAAAGGGAAGGTGACGCAGAACGGTCTACCCATCCGCTGAGCCAGTCTGAGTAAATAAGCTCTCGAGACAATGTTGATCTTGGGCATCATTACACTACCATAATACCATCAACATCCTTCTGGACATGCAGAACCACTGGCCTGCAGTGGTGGCTTGGCGACGGATCCTACTGGTGCTGTGTATACTAAACACACACAGACGCACACACATGCATCCACAGAGGCATGCTTGTCAGCAAGTAGGCACAGACACACACACAGTCTCACGCACACACTGTCGGACGCAATATGCCGTGTACGGAAACACAGACACGCGCACACACACACACACACACACACACACAGTCACACAGCTATGAAAACAGGCAGTAGGACATCTGACTGTCCAAACAGGGTTTGATGGAGCGCTGCGTGTTCCAGGAAGATGAGACAGAGGGGAAGTGACTGGTACAGCTGGCCAACAGAAACACTCACAGAGTTGTTTAACGAGGGAGGACCGTCTCTCTGTTGGGAGAGACAGCGAGAGAGAGAGAGAGAGAGAGAGAGAAAGAGAGAGAGAGAGACAGGGGCGTGGAGAAAGACAGAGAGAGTGAGAGGGGTAGGCAAGAGGAGAGAGGGGAGAGGAGAGAGAGATGGAGGAGGCAAAGAGAGATCAAAAGAAAAGAGAAAGAGAGAGGCAGGAAGAGAGAGATGTCTACATCCCTAGCAGTTTACTGAAATTGAATACAGACCAACAGACTACTGCAGTATATTATTCTTACACTTTAATATAGACATGCAGACTCTCCCATGAGCAGAACCTCCTATTTTAGATCATGTGTTCTCTTGGAAGAGGAGCAGGAGAAATACATCCCAAAACCACATCTCAACTGAGGCGTCACTGAACTTTGTATACATGGACGCAAACCCAAAAACAAGCCAGAGAGAGAGAGAGAGAGAGAGAGAGAGAGAGAGAGAGAGAGAGAGAGAGAGAGAGAGAGAGAGAGAGAGAGAGAGAGAGAGAGAGAGAGAGATGTGAAATGTTACCTGGAGGCTCTAGAAACAACATCACGTACTATTAGTCTTCAGGACTGTCATGTTCCCCACCCTTTCTGCTACACTGTCAGACTAAGTCACGGAGTTCTCCAGTTACGACATGGATTAATAGGGCCCTGTCTGGCCCTGATGCAAGAGCAGGACATGGAGTCGTCCAAGTGACTTCCCGTCTAAAAATATAGATTGAAAATAGATTTTCATTAGGCTTCTTCTTGATTGGTTGGGCTGATTGAAATAGGGATGAGGTCACTGCAATCAGGAAGTGAGACCGTTTAAAGTGGCTTTTCGAACCCTTGACCCAGACGTCGTTAGCTGCTGTTGGCAACCACCTCCCCGCCTTGACAACACCGTTAGCAACCGCCGTAGGCGTCCAGGTAAATAGGTTTTTGGGACGAACACCTGGAATTTGTGTGTAACGGTGTGGGTGTTTAACTGGTGCTGTTCTAGACACCTTCTCTACTCTGACAGTCTCTGATCCAGAACACCTGATTGCCCCATCCACACACCTTATACGGTACTGTACGTTTACCAAGCAGAGATGGACTTTCACTATACAGAATACAGGCCTGCTTACTAGCAAAAATACAAATTGCTTTCATTCTGCTTGTGGATGTATGACTCATTTAAATCCCATGGACCAATCAGAGCTTCTCCAGGCTGCGATGTTGAACTGTCAGAAAATCTCACAACATGTTTTTGGAAGATGAGGGCAAAGTCACAGCATAATCTTCCTCTGTCTGTCTTCCTCTCTCTGCCCACCTCCCCCTCTCTCTCTCTCTCTCTCTCTCTCTCTCTCTCTCTCTCTCTCTTTCTCTGTTCATCTTCCTTCTCTCTTTTCTCTCGTTCTCAAACACATGCTTTCCAGTAAATGACCCAGTCGCTGCATATTGACACGGTGCGCATCACACTGAGCGTGTGGGCCATCGCTTCCTTGAAGAGAACACAATGTACCAAACAACTGGTAGGGACTGGCCATTTCTGTCTCTGTCTCTCACTTTCTCTCTCTCTCCGTTTCTCTGTCGATCTCTCTCTCTCTCTCTCTTTCTCTCTCTCTCTCTCTCTCTCTCTCTCTCTCTCTCTCTCTCTCTCTCTCTCTCTCTCTCTCTCTCTCTCTCTCTCTCTCTCTCTCTCTCTCTCTCTCTCTCTCTCTCTCTCTCTCTCTCTCTCTCTCTCTCTCTCTCTCTCTCCTCACTCCAGATCTCCATGGCATGCTGTGTCTGAATGATTCTGCTCTCCTAAGTCCGCCCGATCCCTTCCCTTTCCATCCGTCCTTTTTTCTGTTTCACTCTGTCCGAGTAACCTAAACCCTTACTCCATTCCTCCCCCGGTCTGTTCATCCTCCTCTCCTCTCATCCTTTCACCAGTAGACTGGGTGGTACACTTACTCGCAGGTCAGGTCAGACACTCGTTTAACACTCTCCCCCCAGGCCTCTAACGTTCCCCTCTTTCTTCTCCCCCTGTCGCTATGGTGACCCAGTAACACTTTATCGAGTGATTTACACGCTCGGAGTGAAAGCTCTCCTCAAAGGGAGGCTGTAGGCCATAAAGATGACAGTCAGCCTCGCACCCAGCACTGGTTTATGGGAGAGCAAGCTTTTCTGTCTTTGTGTAGATGTGTGTGTGTGTGTTTGAGAGAGTTTTCTGTTTTCGTATTTCATGTTAATATCCTGTCTGAGGACAAAGCTGGCTTCGCTAGGGAAGAAACGAATACTTTTAGTACTGTACTTTACTGTACTGTGTCAATAATATACTCACTCTTGTTGTACTGATGAAATACGTTTAAAAATAGAAAAGTTTATCACGAGAAACAGTGCACACACACACACACACACACACGCGTACACACACACACCGCCTTTGAACAGCAGCAGCTATGGTCTCCATGTGCCCTGTCTCAGCAGAGAGCAGTGTGCTGTGAGCAGAGAGCAGTGTGCTGTGAGCAGAGAGCAGTGTGCTGTGAGCAGAGAGCAGTGTGCTGTGAGCAGAGAGCAGTGTGCTGTGAGCAGAGAGCAGTGTGCTGTGAGCAGAGAGCAGTGTGCTGTGAGCAGAGAGCAGTGTGCTGTGAGCAGAGAGCAGTGTGCTGTGAGCAGAGAGCAGTGTGCTGTGAGCAGGCCGTAACCCCTCTCCTCCTGGGGGTGTGGTCCCGGGCCAGGCCAGCCCTGCTCAAGCATGATCATCGCTAGCTCAGGAGGGTCACGCTGCTACTTTAACACCCAGGCTCTTTAATTAAGACCACCAGCATGCCAGGGACCGTGACCGGACCAGGGACCGGAGGGTCCCAGTAGGGGAGATTGTGGCTCGGGTCCACGGAGTTAGACAAACACAGGGAGAGATGACGGGTCAGCGGGAAGGAACACTGGGTCTGTGTTGGACCTGAGGAGGTGAGGATAGAGGTAAAGAATCAAGAATCAAAACCCATAATGCTTATCAGCCCTGCCTGAGTTCTAGTCTCATGTGTCTTTCATCTCCGTTGTTTTTCTGTGACATTTGTCCTCTTGCAGCACTTTCGTCAACCATGGTTGTTTTTTAAATGGGCTCTATACATAAATATTGATCTATTGACAGTCTAGTCCTGGGGGCGAGTCTTGTCCTCCAGACATCACTAGCGGCTCCAGACAGACAAAAACACCCCATAGCTGACAAGCAGCAGGCTCTGTTGAGGAGCACACAGCCCAGCCTGCAGCAGGAGCCAGGCATGAGCCTCTGAGGCCTCAGCCTCCCTGGCCTCAGCCTCCCTGGCCTCTTCTCCCTGGCCTCAGCCTCCCAGCCATGGTTGGCTCTTTATTATGAGTTGCTGGGGAGCTCTGGCCAGCAACATTATGAGGTCATCAGACCTCGCCCGTGCTGAGTGATTGCCTGGGCCCAGCATGGGACCCTCTGGTTGGCCAGGAAGCAGGAAGTCATGGTGGGAGGGACTCAGCCAATCAAATTGACTGTTGGGAGCCCAAGTGTGTGTGCGTGTGTGTGGGTGTGGGTGTGTGGAGGGGGGAAGAGGGGGGGATACAGAGTTATTGTGCAAGAGAGGATTGTACGTTCATGGAAAGAGAGAAAGAAAGAGAGAGGGATAGAGAGATGAAAAGAGACAGAGAGAGGGAGAGAAATAAAGAACATTAGGGCTCAAGCAAGCACAATATAACAGCCTCCATGGCCGGGGGGAAATATTTTTGTGATTTCCTCAGGGGTGAAGCAGGACTTATGTTGGAACGCCTTTGTCCACTCTAATGATTTCCCTAGAACAACAGTGGAGGTGTGACTATGGAGGGATGGAGGGATGGAGGAAGCAGGCATGTTGTGGCAAGTGATAGCCATGGTAGCTTACAGTGGTGGTAGCTGCAATACACACGCACATACGTACACACACACACAATCACTTTTGTGACATGTTAATCTCACTGCCACCACTAAAGTAACCATGGTACCCTGGCTCATTCCTCTGTGAGTGGCTCCTCTCATGGTTCCCCCGTGCTGAGGAGCTGTTCTGTCTGAATGAGTCCAGGCGCCCACTGAAACCCACTGGGGAAACATTAGGTGTGAGGACCAGCCTTCCTCCACAGGCCCTTTCAGTGGATTAGATGACGTTTAGGATACTGGACGACTAATAGGAGTGATTAAAACCGTTGATGACTGCGCAAAATGGAGGCCTGATTTATTGGTTTGCCCTCTGTGCCAAGGCTGGAGGGAGAAGGAGTCCAGGGCCAGGTTATTATCGCACTTTATTTAACACTTGATCTGTGGATAACAGGCCATGAACTGCAAGTGAACCTGGGGGCCACATAAAAACAATGTGCGTGTGTGTGTGTGTGGTGTGTGTGTGTGTATCGATGTGTGCATGTGAATGCTAGCGCATGTGGTGTGTATGGAGTGATTCCTGATAGTTTGACTCGTAATGCGTCCAGCAGAGCATATTGCTATTCATCGAACACAAACATTCTGAAATCCAGGAGCAACAATCTGGGGTCTCCAGTCCTTCCTTCTATAAAACAAGGAAAACAGTCCTGTTGACCATAATTGGCCCAGTAGCTGTTTTGGACACTGTGACATCATTAACAGGTGCTTCTACCCTGCCTGTAGATGTCAGCCCTCTAATTAACGCTCTGCCTAATTGGCCCTGGAGAACTCAGTGCAGCAATTTGTCCCTTGTTCAGGTCCCCTGTCAGTATTTATGAGGTGAGTGATAGATGATAGACAGAGTCTGTAGAGGGGAAGGAGAGAGGGGAGGGGGAATAGGGGGAGGAAGAGAGGGAGAGCGGGGGATTTGAAGAAAAATAGTTTCTCCTGGCGTGTGTGAGCATGCAAGAACGAGAGAGGGGGTGGGGGAGAAGGAGAGAGAGTCTAATGTACTTACTTTAGCACAGATCTTTTTTTCTTGGACATTGCAATCGTTCTTGTCTGAAATGTAACCCTGACCCTGCCAGCTGCAGGTCCTATTGTGAGCCTCCAGCCTAGCAACTGATGTGACACAACTAACTCTGTATCTCCAACGACGTCAACACAAACAGACGTCCAAACTGTTTCAAAGGCACTTCACATTTCCACATGCATGAAAGGCAGACCAAACACGGTTCGCACACCCTGCTCTGCATATAAAGTCAAGTTCAGTCAGTCAAGTTTGACTGACTGATTCCAGAGGTGATGTGCCCAGAAGCCTGCTTAGTGGTCTTGTGTTTGTCCAAGTGGTCACACATACATGAATAACTACGGTGGTTGTGGAAACATGGTTGCCCAGGAAACAATGGGTCAGCGAGTCAGCGAACCTTTCTCAGTGGGCAAACAACCTTCCCTTCTGAAAAGAGAATACAACGTCTGAAGGCCACAGACCAGGCCAGGGGGATGCCAGCACATTTACATTTAGTCATTTAGCAGACGCTCTTATCCAGAGCGACTTACAGTAAGTACAGGGACATTCCCCCGAGGCAAGTAGGGTGAAGTGCCTTGCCCAAGGACACAACTTCAGTTGGCATGACCGGGAAACGAACTGGCAACCTTCGGATTAATAGCCCGATTCCCTCACCGCTCAGCCAACTGACACACACATCTTAATGCAGGTCCACCTAGCTTCAGATAGAAGGCTCTCCATCTCTCCTGCTTTGTTCTACACACCACATGATTGGTAGCAGTCACCCAGGTCCAAGGCTCTCCATCTCCCTGCCATCTCTGGCTCCCTGCTGCCCTTTTTCTGGCTCCACCCTGTTCCGGGAGAGCCAACTGCCTCTGAGGTGCCCTCCAGCAACAATCAGACGTACCTGATTCAGAGTTGAGCTGGTTACTGATCTGTGGGTGAGCTGGCAGGGGGTTGGAGGGATAAGCCAGTGGAGGGCAGCTGTCCAGGAACACAGTCGGGCAGCCCTGAGAAGATCCAGAGATACGTGGGTGACGGTTTGACTTTCAACCCCAACCCCATTCTCAGTCTCAGCCCCAGTCTCTGCTCCGACCCCATCCCCAGCCCTAGCCCTAGCCCAGCCTCAACTATAGCCCAGCCTCAACCTTAGCCTCAACCTCAGCTCCAGCCTCAACCTCAGCTCCAGCCTCCCTCATAATGTTGCTCACAGGCCATACTGGGACAGGCAGTAAACTGCTCAGCATGTTGGGGCTGAACGATGACATGATATGATGACAATAACAGAGTTGACCATAAACCAGAACCCGAGGAGGGACCCCTCCCCCCCTTTATTCTTCTCCATTAACTCCCCTCCCCCTTCCTCCTTCTCCCTTCATCCTTCTCCCTCCCTTCTTCTCTATGTCGCTTCTTCCTCCTGGTCCAAACCCTGTTAGCCCAGTCAGGCTGTTCATACACACACACACACATACACACACTGACGCACACCACACGCACACACCCTGTTAGCAGTTAAGTAACTGAAGCTTGGCGGAGCGACAACAAGTGACGACAGAATCTCCTGCTTCATGAGGGACAGATGAGCCAATCACAGCTCCCCGATACTGCCCCCTGATACATCTCCTGCAAACAGCTCATGGGTGTGATAGACTGATAGACTGTCCCCAATGTGGAAATGACATCAGCGCAACGGGGTTCTCGAACGCTGGGAGCCAGCTGTGATGTCTTTAAAGGTTGGCATGGTGACCAGTGGCCCCATGTTTCTGGGTTGGCAGCTCACTGTGGCCCCCAGGGGCCCTACCTGGCCAGTCTAGTTAGGGATAAGGGATTTATAGGGATGGGTCAAAGCCAAGGATTAGACAGTAAATGCAACAGATGTTCTCATTGAAACCATAGTAAGGGGCTGTCCAGTCCAACCCTACAGGAGAGAGGGAGGGATAGAGGGATGGGTGGAGTGATAGAGGGATGGACAGAGAGTTTGATATTTAAAAGAAAAGTCTGTCAGTCTCAAGGACAGAGCGAGCCTGTGGAGTGAGATACAGTGACTATGGAGAAAGAGGGGGGAGAGAGAGTGAAGGAGGGGGGGGGGGGGACTGAGTAATAGGGGGGAGAGAGCGAGGGGAGAGAGAGTGAGGGGGAGAGACAGTTTGGGGGAGAGAGAGTGAGGGGGAGAATGTTTAAGGAGAGAGATACCAAATCTTGAGCCAGGACACAAAACAAAAGTCCCACAAGTGCACACCCACTGTTTTTCTCAGCCTCTCTCTCTGTTTCTCTCTCTGGGTCTCTCTTTCACACACCCTCACACACACACACCCTCACACACACACTGTTACACACACACACTCAGCAGAGGAGGACAAAGTCATATCTATATGTTTCATATTTGTCCTGCAGGCGCCAGAAGGATTTTTCTCCATGTTAGTTTGAGGTAATTACACCTCCTGAAGCAATATCCCTTCTCATTACCCCTTAGCATACTGGTAATGGGCCTTGCACACCCACACACACACACACCCACACACACACACACCTCTTTGTTTGGCCTAACTCGTTCGGTGACACCATGTGTTAGCATCACTTTCTCGCCTCGATGCTAACAGGGGGTTTCTGTTGGTCCACTGCACCAGCCCCCCGCCCCCTCCTCCCCTACAGGTAGAGTGGCTCACAAACAGGACAGAATATTACCTCTCTCTCGGAACTGTTCAAGACCCCTGCTGTGAACGTAACGCTCACCATGGTAACCGGAGCGTTGACGCCTGGCTGTGTTTGTGTTGGCTGGGCATCACAAGGTGGTGGGGGGTCAGTGGGAGAGAGAAAGGGGGGAGAGGGAGGGCTGGGGGGGGAGGGATGTGGGGGTCAGAGGAGAGGTGATACAATGTCCACAAACTTGCTTTCCTCCATGTTTCCCTCTCTCTCTCTCTCTCTCTCTCTCTCTCTCCATGGAAGTGAACCGTTTTCAAAGGAGAGCACTGTTCCTGGAAGCAGTCAGCTTGTTCACAAACACTCGGTCTCCTACATGTCATCTGATACTAACTAGGTTAGAGGGGAGGAGGGAAGAGAACAGGAAAGAGGAGCGAGGAGAGGACTCGAGAAGAAGGGAGGAGAATGGAGAGGGACGAAGAGAAGAGAAGGAGAGAGGAGAGGGAAGGAGAGGAGAGAGGAGAGAGGAGCGGAGAGAGGAGAGGAGGTTATGACTTCCATAACCCTCCTCAGAAGGTGTGAGGCACCGCAGCCCAATCCAACAACGTCCTGTCTGGAAAACAGGTTGGAACAGAACGTGAAGCAGAAGCTGGACCAGGCAGGTCCAGGACCTCACACCATCTCAGCTCACTCGGAAGATTTATGCCTGAAGACTTCATGAACTTTCAAAACGCTCTGCTTTATGACTGGGCTGGTCTGATCAAGTCATAAATAACCTAACCTATGGTATCTACTCCTGGATGGAGGACTGTCCCTGGTGAGAGGAGTCTGGGTAATGTAGGAGGTTTAGCTCAGGAGAGGAGGGAGGGGGAAAACGAGCGTCTGGGTTTGATCCTCTATTGTCCAGGCCAAACCATAGCCCTAGATCAAAATCAAACTGTACTCCCCCTGAAGCAAATCTCCAGATACTTTGAGAAAATATGTTCAACGCACAATGAAACTGAACTCTCTCTGCCGCTGTTTCTCTGTCTCTCTGCCCTTAAGTCATTTTGTCTCTCTCTCTCTCTCTCTCTCTCTCTCTCTCTCTTTCTATCTGCGCAAACAAACAGCCAGAGTGCACTATTTTGGCCAACCAGTATAGAACCAGGTAACCAGACAACACTTGAACAGGAGATGTTGGTGGTCTGATTCCTGGATGGTCAGGTCTGGTTCTGGTCTGGTTCTGGTCTGGGTCTGGTCTGGTTCTGGTCTGGTTGGAGGTCTGGGTCTGGTCTGGTTTTGGTCTGGTTGGGGGTCTGGGTCAGTGGTCTCTGGTGAGGAGATGGACGTCACGCTTGGAGGCTCAGAGCTGTGCAAACCCTCCGCAGAGAGGGAGAGAGGGGTCAGGTTTTATAAGCTGTCTAATGAGAGCCCCAGCTGTGTAACTGATCCACTCCATTCATAAAACACACACACAATTAGACACATGGCTATACACATCACACACACACACACATACACCCACACACACTCACACACCCAACCACACACACATGCACACCGTAGTGTCAATCTGTGTTAGCACCTCCAGAATGTGTGTGGAGTCTACCTGGGCTGGGACAGAGACAGAACAACAGACCCGCTCTTCAGTGGAACACTCCGGAACAGCAGCTTCCTTTGGAAGTCCTGTGATGCACACAAAAACATCCTAGTTTGCCTACACACACACACACAAACACGCACACGCATACACGCAAACACGCACAAGAGCACACACAGAAGCACACACACACACACACACACCCATGTATGCACACAAACACACACCACACACACATCCACATGGACTCACACAAACATGCACACACACTCGCACACACGGTGGCTGGTGCAGTTAAACACAGAGGTGTAATGGCAGAGTGTGTGTGCTGGCTCTCTGCCAGGCGGCAGCGTGTGCAGGACTGTGGCAGCAGACCAGTAAAGATGAGGCCAGAGGCCCAGCTCGGCCTCTCTGGGAGCAGGAGGGGAGGGCGGTCTGATGAACAGAGCTGGATCCTTGAATGCACCCTTGCATGAATAAATCAAAGACGTTAACTAAACGCACGGGCAAGATCTTTCCTCCGCGCTCTTTCTCTTCTGGCCCGGGGCTGTTAGCCACGCCCAGGGGGGAAGGAGAGGAGGAGAGGAGGAGAGGAGGAGAAAGGGTGGGCGGAGTAAAGGAGGGAAGGAGGAGGAGGAGAGTGGAGGGGGGGGACGAGGGAACACAGAGGGTTGAGTAAGGAAAGAAGAGAGATAGAAGAGGGACACAGGGAGAAAAGAGAGTGATCACTTTGTTTCTGTTTGTTTGCCTGCCTGTCTACCTTCCCGTCTGTCTTTCTGTCTGCCTGCCTGTTTGCAGCCTGTCTGCCTGCCTGTTTGCAGCCTGTCTACCTGCCTGTTTGCTCTTCCTGAGGCCTGTCTATCTTGAATCAAAATGTGGTTCAGCCCAAACCCACAACTGCTCTTTCTTTCTTTATTTCGTTCATTCGTCAACGTATCACTTCAACCCCGCACCCTCACCTGGGGCTTTGCTCTCGCTCGACAGTAATGTGGTGTTCTGGGTTCTACGGTTGCCACGGTTCCTGTGAAGTCCTGTGAAGGGAAGGCTTGTGCGCTGTCAGCGCCCGGCCCGCCCGAGCCAGTCTGACTGGCAGAGTCAGCATCCGAGCTCTGGATCTGATTGAGGTTCTATCAGAGAGCACCGTGCCTGACCCCGGGTCGGACATGTGTTCCACATATTCGCTCTCCAAACATGGCGGGCGGGGGCAAAGATTCCTGTACGTCCGCGGTGAGTGTGTGTGAGAGTGTGAGCGAGCATGGGTGTGTAAGGTGAGGGAGCAAGGACCAGCGCCTGAGTGTGTATGGTATGAGAGTGGGAGTGTGTGTGTGTGTGTGTGCAGGAGCGTGCGAGTGTTTCCAAGTGTGTTCCTCCCACGTCACCTCTCCCTCTCATGACCCCTCTGTCTCGAGTCCTGCCTCGGTGTCGCAGGCACGTCTTCCAGGGTGTCAGCTTTCAGACCTGCGTGGTGTTAATGTGACTTTTATTAAAGTTGTGTTTGGGTCAATCTGAGTGTGTTTGTGTGTGTGTCAGTGTGTGTGTTAGTCTGTATGTGTTTCTGTGTGAGTGTGTGGGTTTGTGTGTGTGCTTGTTGTCTTCACAACAACCAACTTTCGTCCAACCAAGTCATCGTCCGTGGTATTCCAGCCAGCATGAGAGACCAGACTGGGACAAGCCCTGTGTGTTGGGTAGCCAGTAGTGGGCTTCACAGTGGACCCACTACAGTTAAACTCAACCTGCTTTGGTGGATATACATTTGGCCAGGAGCACACATGGTTTCTTTTAGCTGACTTCTTGTGCTCGTAGCCCCCTTCAGTGGCGGTAAAATGCCCGGTGTCCAGTATTTCAACAAGTAGGCCACAAAGCTCTGTCTAGAGTTCACTTCTGTGGCAAACGTGTAGAAAATGAGATTTGGGGGAGAGCCTGGGTGAAGTGTAGGGTATATTCCCCATCAGGGCAGAAGTGTTACTCTGAGACCTAGGTTCAATATGTTTCATATTAAACTAATTCAATCTGGCAAGCTTCATTCATGCAATGGCTGTTTCTATGAACACACACACACACGTGCACAGACACACACGCGTGCGCACACACACACACACACACACACCAGTTCTGAAATCCAAGGTCTTATCTCTTTATCCGTTCACGTCCTGTTTGAGCCTCGTGGAGGATCTGATAAGACACTGAGAAGTTAAACACACACTCATCTGATCTGGACCCCCTGTTAGCTGTCCTGACCTCTGGAAGCTACCACCCACTGAGAGGGGGGGGGGGGGGGGGGGGAGAGAGAGGGGGTGATGGAGAGAGAGAGGAAAGCGAGAGAGAGAGAGGAATAGAGAGAGGGAGAGAGAGGGATAGAGAGGGATAGAGAGAGGGAGAGGATAAAGGGAGAGAGAGGGAGAGAGAGGAGAGAGGGACAGAGGGCAGAGAGGGAGAGAGGGAGAGGAGGGAGGGAGAGAGAGGGAGAGAGAGAGTAGAGAGAGGGAAATAGAGAGAGGAAGAGAGACAGAGGGAAAGAAGGAAAGTGACAGAAAGAAAACTCAGGTTCCTCTACACAAACCCAGGTCGAGCGAAATGCCAATTTGCAAATACCATCAAATACTTTCAACAGCATATTGGACCTGAGCCCGAGTTCTCATGTAGAGACCGACCCACATGGACAGCCTGGTGCTGAGCAGAGGGTCCTAGGGTCTGCTTAGGAGCAGGGCGCGTTTATGTTCACGGGGGTGACACATCGAAACACGATGCCGCCATGACACACCGCTGCAGGACGTCGGAGGGGCGCGTGTGGAACCAAGGCCCGGGATAATGACAGGTAATCACTCCTCCAACATGGCAGATTATACATGAATCAGATACACACACACACTTTCCACCACGGATATATGAACCACAGAGCCAGGTGTGTGTATATGAGTGTGTGTGTGTTTATTTGTGTGCATGTGAGATGTGTGTGTGTGTGTGTGGGGGGGTGACCCTCCGCTTCCTCCCTGCATCCCCCTGTACAGTTTTGATAGTGGAGGTCCTTTCCAGTAAACTCACATGTCTTTCCTTCAGTTTCCAGTAAAGGGCAGTCTGTTCGTGTAAACACAGTGTTTCAGCAAACCCACAAAACGTGAAGAAAGGAACACGCCAGTGATGTGAAGCCCCAGACTGTAGGTAGCTGGAAATACTTACTGTAAACAACTTGTGCCTGGGTGTGTTTCCTCAGAAGCAGTATCAAGTAGTGTCGTACATGTTACATTCATTCTGTCGATCTAGGATACAATACAATCGTTTCATGATAATACTCTACTTTCTGGCACCGAATATTTCGGGGGCTTTTATGGAGCCAGAACAGTAACCCATAGCATTCACTTTCACCATGAGAATCTGCTGTCACAACAAAATTCCTGGCCGTGAGCGTTCCAGTGGCTTTGCAACCGTATCCATAGTGACAAAACACATCAGAGCCTCACATCTATAATCCGATGTCGTAACCCTTGACTACGATTGGATGGTGAGTGCCTGTGGCATGACCTCATGGATCTGCTTGGCAGTAAGCTGTGTGTCTATTGGCTGTCAGTAGGCAGCCATGTTGTGGCCCCTCTTGAAGTGGGGGGGTCTAGCTGCCGCTGTGTTTAGTCTGTGCTGGTGGGGGGCTTAGCCTTCTCTAGGCCCATGAAACTCAAGCCCTGCATCCAGAAAGACTTTAAGACCGCCATTCCAGACAGCTTATTATACTTCTTATCTGCTCCTGAGACCTGAGAGCTAAACCCTCATCACACCCTGGCCAGAGGGAACCACAGCACGGGTTCGATTCACTCCCACGTGATCACTACTAGGTATCTTCCTCAAGCTCTTTCTCTCTCTCCCTCGTTCTTTTCTCTGTCGATCTCTCTCTCCCTGCTCTCTCCTTTGTCAATCGCTCTCTCTCCGTCGACATCAATCCCTCATTCCTTCTCTGTCTGTCTTTGTTTCTCTTTCTCAGTCACCGTTTGCTCCATGGCATCTCCGTCTCTCTCTTCCACACACATCTCCGTCTCTCTCCTTCCCTCTGGCTCTCTGCCAAACACGGTCACTGACACCGTTCTGTCGGGGTTTTCTCCCCCTCAGATGCCGAGAACCAGAACGCGGTCTGGCCGCTCCGCGCGCCCGGCAGTTCCACGAGTTCCGCGCCATCCAAACAAACGTTCCCGAGGGGACCATGGCAACCAACCCACGACCGGGCATCGGGGAGAGTCCCAACACCACCAATCACGTCACGGCGTCTGGTCGCCGGCGTTCCCGGGCGCCATCCCGGGCGACCTCCTCCGGAGAACACGACGACAGAGGCTCCGAGTCCCAAAACACACAAACACAACCGGTCAGGTGCTGCTCTATCCACGAGGAGACCAGCGAGCTTCGGCTCTGCCGCGCTCGCTCGCCGAGGGCCTTAGAAAAACACATATACATAAGTAAGCTTTTAGTTTTAATGAGATTATTTTGAGGTTGGCGAGGTGATTGCTCCTGTCTGGCGAAGGCTCTCGAGGTATACTAAATAGTACCTCTGACCTGGGGGAGAGAGCGAGGCCAGAGAGAGACGTTAGTGTTCCAGACTCAGCGAAAGCTTGATCAACAGTGTCAGACCAAATCAGGACGTTGATTTCAGCACTAAGCCAGGCCTGAGGAGAATTAGAGAGAGGGACGGGGCGGGACGGGGGGGGGTTAAAGAGGGGTGGAAAAAGGGGGAGAGAGTGGAGTTAAAGTTGGGGTTGGAGGTGAAACGAGAGAAAAGGAAGAGAAAGACGGTAGAAGAGGGAAGCATGGAATAGGGGTTGAGACTGAAAAAGGATAGGCTGCGGGGTAGGAGGGAGGGACCGTGCGGTATCGGTGAGGAGGAGAGGAGGAGAGAGAGGGAGAGAGGGAGCAGGGTGAAGAGGGAGAGAGGGAGAGAGGGAGAGAGGAGAGAGGAGAGAGGGAGGAGGGTGTCGAGGGAGGGTATCTGGAGATACAGTGTGTTGGAGGGAACCCTTCTCTGTGATGTCACCCATCCTCCTCCACCACGGAGACAAACACCAGGTCATGCCTGTCCTCATGTGACTCCAGGCCCAGACTCTGTGTCCAGGAACACAGAGCGACAGGCACACAGAGAAACCTGATTCGGATAAAAGAGAAGGAACATTGGCAGAGCTCTTGCAATCTTTCATTCTCAGAATTAGATGAAGGTATAGAACACGCTGACATTAGGCATCGTTTGGGTGTGTTTCAGGTGCGACGGCAGTAGAAGCGGGGGGTGCTGCAGAACAGGAACAGGAAGAACAGCAGTTGTTTGTTGAAGCAGGAACAGTAGCAGCAGTAGCAGAGGGACCGAGGCCGTGACACATGTTGCTGCTTTCAAATGAACTCCCATGGCCTTTACTGAAACACACTCGCACACACACCGAGCGGAAGAAAAACGTAATGAGGCAAATGACGGGGGCACCACTCCCCTTGAAGAAATAGGTGAGAAGGACACACAGAGAGGGATAGAAGGGGGGAGTGAGAGAGAGAGGGAGAGAGAGAGAGGGAGAGAAAGAGAGAGAAGGAGAGAGGAGGAGAGAGATAGTGAGAGGGAAAAGGAGAGAAAAAGAGAGAGGGGGGAGGGAAGGAGGGAGCGAGAGGGAGGGAGCGAGAGGGAGTAATGGGGCATCTCACCAGTACATGAGCAGAAACATGTGACGTCAGTGTGGAGGGTGGCGTCTCTCTGCCACCTAACGTTTCCCCTCCAGACACACATAACCCAGAACCTATTCCCACCAGGGCAGGGCTGGAAGGTGTGTGTGTGTGTGTGGGGGGGGAGGGGGGGAGGGAGTCTGTGTTTGTGTTGGGCAGAGTGTATGTGTGTGGAGAGGTGGAGAGGTGTCGCACGTACGGTTGTATGTGCGCGTAGATGTACGTGGTGTGTGTTTTGTGTATTTCTGTGGGTGGGTGTGTTCCTGTGTGTGTGTGGGTACCAGGGTGCTCTTGTGGGAGTGTGTGTATGTGTGGAGTAGTGCGTGTTTGTCCCTGGTGGTGGTCTGTAAACACAAACGTGTCACCATTGAGGTGTAGCTCAAACTGTCGCAGTGACGGTGATGTCATGGGTATATTTCCACTTGTTTGCACATCATTGTATGTGTGTGTGTGTGTATACGTGTGTGTGTTAATTTGAGTATGTTTGTGTTTTTTGCTGTGTCTAGTCAAGCAGGATCCTGACTGAGCTAGTCCTGAGGAGGCAGTGAGGCACATACACACATACTGTACACACACACACACACACACACACACACACACACACACCAGTGGTGTGTGACCTCCCTTGTAGCGCTGGCACCTGTGATCAGCCTTGTAAAGCTGTCAGTCTGGGACCACAGTGTCCTGGAAGTGCCCAGCACTAATTCTTATAAAATATTGCTCTGTCTCCAACACACACACACTCACTCGCATAGTGCACACTTAGACACACACTCCCAACTTCACTCCAATACGTACACACACCACACTCTCTCTTTCTCTCTGTCTCTCTGTCTCTCTCTCTCTCCTCTCTCTCTCTCTCTCTCTCTCTCTCTCTCTCTCCCTCTCTCACAAACACACACACACACACACTCGAAACACACACACACACACACTCTTGTTTACAGCATGGATCAGGTGACATTCCGTGCAGCATGATGTCAGGTCGTGTACTCAGGGGGCACAGTAACAGCAGCATCTTGTGGATTTCTCTCTCGCTGTGTTTGTCTGACTACTTATTGTTGTCAAGCAGGACCAGGCTATTGCTAATGGCCTTTAAAGCAGTTAGAAGATCCATAAAACGATGAAGAGGGCAATGGAAAGGTTGTTAAAGGGGTTGCAGTGTGTGTGGTGTGTGTGTATGTGTGTGTGTTCATTGTCTGATCACTGAGGAGAGGAAGCCACGCAGACATGAATAACTAGGACCAGATATAGTATCATTAGTATCATTACAACTAATAACACGTTATTGACTGAACTGTTTTTATGACAAGCTCAAAAACAAGGTCTAACAAGGATACAATACAGACCTATAATACGGTGCGTATAAATCAGATAAAAATAGATGTTTAAGAGGAGAATTCCAGAAGTCACTGTCTAGTCTGGTTTCAGGATGGTGGAGTTTCTCTCTGCTCTTCCTGGTTGTGGTGAGCGTCCACAGTGCTGTGTCTGGGAGGTGACAGAGAACAGAGACCAGAGGTCTGAGCCAGACACACTCACACTGCTGTAGATCTCCTGGCGAGGTCTTACCACACACACGCACGCACACACACACGCAAGTACCGCAGAAGCAAATACACACACGCAGTGACACAGGGACTCCCACGCGGCACAGACACGCACCCACACACGCGCACCACGCTGGCCCCTGGGAGGTGCAGGCAGACCTCCAGACAGCTTTGTTTCGAAGGAGGCTGGATCTCCAGAGGGCTGATTTCCAGTCTCCTCCGGGCTGAGACGAAGGCTTAGCTCCTACTTGAGAGAGGGACATTAGCAGCCCGGAGCGCAGCAGCAGGCCTCATTACAGATCAGGGGAAGCCTGCGTGTGCTGGGCTCTGGAGAGGGCAGCCAGAGAGACGTTCTCTCCCTCCACTCTTTACTCAGTACGCACAACCTATTTTCCTTTTGATCATCCCGACCACCATCTCTTTCTCTCTCTCTCGTACGTATATATGATATATATATATATGTTCCGTATATATACAGTACGTATACATATATGGAGTTCTTTCAAACTGGTGTGGACTCTTCTTTCTCACTGTCAGAACCACACACACACTCTTACCTACGTCCTTCCCAAGAACACACACCCCAAAAACCATCCCTCCACACCTCTGTCAGAGCCAGGGAGAGCTGTGCAAGAGGGGTTTATGTGACAAGGTGACAGACAGACAGGCAGAAAAACAAACAGACAGGCAGATAGACGGACAAGCAGACAGACAGGCTGAGAGGCAAGCTCTTAAGGCTTTAGTTCTGAGGGCTAAAACCCTAAAGTGACTTCCTACTGAGGACCGGTGTTCGAACCTGGTGGGCCCCTCCTTGTCTTTATAGTTCTCATTAGCATGGGAACACACAGATGGACACACTCACACACAAGCACACACACACACACAGAACACATAGAGTCCTAATGCTGGTTTATGGGAGTGTGACGTCCCACAGGACAAATTAGCCTTCTGATTGGTCCATTTGGGGAATAAAACAGAGCCATTCAAAGAGCAGCCTGTTCCAATTTAGTCATTAGTTTTACTACTGGCAGGAGAGGAGTCTGGGCAGGCCCTTGACTTCTCTGGTCGTGTTCAACCTCTCTCAGTCTCTGAAACACCTCACCCGCCCGTAGATGTGATTGTACGTGTATGAGTGTGTGAGTGTATCTGTGAGTGTGTCTCTTTTCGTGTGTGTGTGTTTTGCATGCATGTGTATGGGTGTGTGAGTGTGTCTCTTTTTGTGTGTGTGTGTGTTTTGCTGCATGTGTATGGGTGTGTGAGTGTGTCTCTTTTCGTGTGTGTGTGTGTGTTTTGCTGCATGTGTATGGGTGTGGGAGTGTGTGTTTGTGGGTGTATGGCACAGCCCTCTTGTCTGTTGAGACAAGCTGTCCATATCTAGGTGTCAACTTTCCCTGTGATGAAGAACATTGAGCTGGAAATCAATCTTCAACACAGATACAGAATATATAGAAGATATGGAAGAGTGAGTGAATTTGTGGTAAAAATCGACTTCTGAATTAGACCTCAAGTGGAGTAAACTTCAGCCTGTACAGTGCCATGGAGAAGCGGCAAGAGATTCTTCCTTGTATTCTTCTTCTCCTCTCTCTTTCTCTCTCTTTCTGTCTCTCTCTCTCTCTGTCTTTATCTGTCTTATATTCTATCTGTATCTCTCTCTCTCTCTCTCTCTCTCTCTCATTATCTCTCTCTCTCATTCTCTCTCTGTCTTTCTATCACACACACTCGAATGTACACACTGGGTATATATGTAACCACTTTTTAAGTGCTTGTAAAAATATACTGAAAAAGGTGGTAGCACCAGTGAACACTGATAGCTTGTGTCAGTCCTCTTATAAAGGGGCATTTCACCAATTTATGCACAACTGTTATTCCACGGCGATGGGCACTTATATAAATGTTATGGTAACGTTAGTCTGAATTAGGTGTCAGACAGCGTGCAGCCAGCCACAGGGACATGTGTGTGTGTGTATGTGCGTGTCTGTGTGTGTGGCAATGTGCCCGGGGCGCTTTCCTCGTAGGAGACACGAGATAAGGACTTTTCACGACCCCCGAAATCCTACATTTTCTATTAAGTATATTTTCTTTTGACGAGGTGAAGCGAGTCGTTATTAGAGGTAGTAAAGGTCCCTGTTTTAGCTGCTGGGTCAGTGAGCCGCTTGGTGGAGGTGTGTTGTCAGAAATCTCCCAGCCCTCCTCCAGACAGCTTCTCTCCACTAGAGGACACGCAGCAAAACAGAACAAACACACGGCCAGACTCTCAGGCTCCAGCGCCACAAGGCCTCCGTGCTGTCAAAGAGCCCTTCTACTCTGGGAGAGGGGGGGGGGGGGGGGGGGGGGGATGGGGAGGGGGAGTAAACCTTGCTTCTGACTCTTTCACTCTCCCACCCATCCTACCACTCTTTCACACACACACACACACACCATCTGCCAATACCTCCCTAGACTTGGTCCTGGCCACCCTCCCTCCCTCTCCTCAATCCCTCCCTGCCCCCCCTCTCCTCCATACCACCCTGACCCCCCCCCCCTCTATCCTCAATCCCTCGCTCCCCCCCACCCTATCCTCAATACCTCCCTGCTCCCCCTCTCCTCAACCCCCCCCTTCTACTCAATACCTCCCTGTTCCCCCCCACCCTCCTCCTCCTCAATATCTCCTCACTTCCCCCCCTCCCTCCCTTTCCTGCTCCCCCTTCCCTTTCCTCAAACCCTCGCTGCTCCTGGTCCATCCCCTCCCTCCCCTCTCCCTTCACCTGTGGCACGGAGGCAAACAGAGACACGTGCGTGGCGTACAGAGTGGTGACTGGAGGAGACACACCTGCCAGGGCTGCAGACGGCTGGGCTGCAGGAAGCAGGAAGAATCCTCTGGTGCTTCCCTCTCACTGCTCATGTACAGTCCACCCTGCTGTAAGTACAAGAGGACCTCTTTGCTCGGAGATGGAAAAAGAAATATCAGAGCGTTTTTCTTTGCTTCGTTTCAAATGTTCTCCCCGCTGACAAATACTGTAACAAGACTGCGTTTGGTACAGGGAAATGGGTTTTTGAGAAAAGCATGCTGGGAGGTTAGCCAGCATAGACAACGAGAGAATGTGGATGAAGAGGAAGTGTTGGGGATGTGTCAGAGACGGGGCTGATGGGATAGCGGGGGACCTGTGGCGGAGGACTAGTGCCTGTAGGGCTGGCTCAGCCAGCCAGCTCCACCCAGACCTGGCGCTGGTGAATTAGCAGGAATTTGTCGGGGCCGCCCAATTGTTTTCTCTTGGAACCGCTGGCTTTTTTTCTGTGTGTGTATGTGTGCGTGGGCACATCCATGTACGTATGGAAGAACTTGTCCAAGTGTATGTATGTTTATGTGTGTGCTAGAGCGTGTACGTGTATGAATGTGTGATTGTGTGTGTGTGTATATGATGTGTGTGTACGTGTGTGTGTGGAAGCACATATGTGTAGAGTGTGTGTGTATCTGCGCACATGTATGTGTGTTCCATGTATGTATTTGAGCTGGGCAGCTTCTCCTGTATGCAGAGTGATTACCTGCTGAATGGAGGTCTTTATACAGTGTGAGCTGAGATGACCGTGGCCTCCTCCTCTCAGCCAATCGGACACACCGCCCCTCTAGACCCTGGCCTGTGATTGGGAGAGGAGGCCAGGACGACAGGCGGGGGCATAGGGAGGGGTTGGGATACAGACTGACGGTTAGTGAAGGTGTTTAGCTTGATGTTTGGACCAAATACGTAAGACGACAAGTGTCCGGAAGGTTCTAAACCTCCCTCTGAGGAGGCGGCCAGGCCCTGGTTCCAGACGACATGACACTGAGATCAGAGAGCCAGCATTACAGTTCAATTGCCTGACGACACGTGCAACAGTTCAAGTGGATCGAATAGATCCAATTAAAGTAAAATGGATTTTCTTCTCCTAGTATGAGGTTCTCCGCGTTATTGCTTCCTAATGTGTGGTAACCCTGCTGGCTCTTTGTATGTGGTTGTCCGGGAAGAGAGCTCTGCTCTGTTGCTCTGGGCTGGAACGTCAGCTGATGATGGTGTTTATTGACAGTTCTCCTTGGAGAAACAGAGAGGCCGTGACAGAAGAGCCTTCTCAACGGAACATGGCTTTTTACGGCTTTTCCCTTCGACCTGATGCTTGTGTTTGGAGTCAGTGTTGTCTGACTAATACCCATATAAAACAGGTGTGTGTGTGTATGTGTGTTTATTAGAGAGAGAGTGTAAGAGTGAATTTGTGGTCGGTGTGTGCGATGAATGGACGTGTGGTAGATGTATATGTGTGTGTGAGTGAATGTGGTAAGTGTGTGTGTGTGTGTGTGGAGACCACAAATGAAGAACATCCATAGGGTGTCATCTATCTTCTCCATCGACCAAGTGTGAATCAGAGTCTGGCTTCACCCCAGAGCCAGTTAAAGTGCCCAGCCCTCACTTCCAGTAAGGGAGGAGAGAGAGGGAGGGTGTGTGCGTGTGTCTACATGTGCATGTGTGTCTGTATGTGTGTGCATACGTGTGTGTGTGAAAGTGTGTGAGTGTGTGTGTGTGTGTGGGTGGCTGTGTACTTGTGTGGGTGTGAGTGTAGGTAGGTGTGCGTGTGCGTGTGTGTTTGACATTTCAGTCAGGGAACAGGGAGAACCCACAGAATCCCTGAGGTATTCTCAGTCGTTCTATTAAAAGCAACATACAGTAGTGAATGGATAATGTTACTGTTTAGTACATGACTCGTTCCCCCATTCTCCCAAACCCGATGTGAATACTGCCTTTTATATTTGACTGGGTCCTCTGGAGAACTTAATATTCTCCAAGTTATGCTAGGGTGAGCGAGGTCAGGACAAGCAGACATCCAACCTCTCTCTTATGAAGTCTAATGTAGCTACAACTGTCTACATTGTAAAGTGTTATTAGAATAATAATGACGTGTTCATTTAGAAGACACTTCCAAGCAATCAAAAGCACGGATCCAAAGCAATGTACATGGGGGGGGGGTTTAACCTGTGACCTTGAAGTCAAATGCGCAACCACTGTTCTATGCCCATGCCCCATGTTTATCAACAATACCCTAACACAACACCGTTACTCAAACCTTTTGAAACTATTTTTCAGTGCTTGATTTGAAAATTGAAAAACTTTTCAGGCCCCATTATAAAACAAACCTCTTTCTAGACTATGATACCTAGTTGTCTTCCGCACTCACGGTTGTTCACTGGCCCCCTGGGTCTCCATTAAACTAGCAGTATCTCTCAACAGCAAATGCTTTCCGTAATGACAGCAATCTGACAAGAATCGTTTTAGATTCAGAATTAGCAATCATCCGTGAAAAGGTCTGGTTCCTCACACACACACACATGCACCCACACACACCCAAGAAACGCTAGGATTCAGCTCTCTCTGTGTCTTTACCCTGAATAAACAGAAAGAGCTATTCACGTCACAACTAGCCGGTAGCCATCTTAGCGACATGGGCCAGACTTCCAACTAACGTCTGGGATTAAGTTCCTCCAACAGGGACAGGTTACTGGGAGAGCCTGCCAACAATGTCTGCCGACTACAAATGTTTATTTAAAAAGTTATGTTGGAATATTGATTTGATTTGATTTTCCCCCCTCCTGCTCTTGGCTCAGGTAGAGAGCCTGTCCGTCAACAGTTTCCTCTCCAGAGCAAAGCCAGAGAGCGCCTCGGACAGACAGGCGGACAGGCGGACAGGAGGACAGGAGGACAGGCGGACAGGAGGACAGGCGGACAGGCGGACAGGAGGACAGGCGGACAGGAGGACAGGCGGACAGGCGGACAGGAGGACAGGAGGACAGGCAGACAGGCGGACAGGCGGACAGGCGGACAGGAAGACAGGCGGACAGGAGGACAGGAAGACAGGCGGACAGGAGGACAGGAAGACAGGCGGACAGGAGGACAGGCGGATGGGCGGACAGGCGGACGGGCGGAGGGCCACAGCACACGACGGTCCTCCTGGCTCGATAAGAGGGGCGGTCTGACCCCCGTCCAAGTAAAATACATTAGCAGCCTGAGGAGATTTCAAAGAAAAACCTCCATTAAAGAACATCTCACCTCCTCCTGGAAGATTTTTTTTTTTTTTTTTTTTACTGACGTTTGTGTTTAATTAGTTCGAAATGGATCTACGCATGTTTCCAATCCTGTTTGACTCTGGCTCTGTCTCTCTTTTTTCTCTTCCTGCGTCTGAGAGGCCATAGCTGGATGATGAGTGTGTCAGCTCCCAAAGTTTGAGTGGATTGGTACTTGTGTAGAAGCCGTCTCCAGTCTTTGACGACTGCTTTGGCAGCGAGGAAGAGGAAGCGGAAGATGAAGGTCTTGGAAGATTCAAGTAAACCTTTTCAGTTCACCTTCAGAAGAGTACACAGCACTCCTTCACGAACACACTACATTTATGCATTTTAGCAGACGCTTTTATCCAAAGCGACTTCCAAGAGAGAGCTTTACACTTGACACTAGCAGCACACACACACACACACAACCTTGCACATTCACAAGCCAACACAAAAGTGGGTCCCCCAGAACACACACACACACACACACACACACACACACACACACACAGAGTATCACCCCCCAAAACACACACAAACTCCTCAGGGTCTGTGTGCGTGGCACCCCTGTAGGCCTCCAGCCTGTCAGACATCCGCCCCTGTCAGCCCGCAGGGCCGCACAACAGCCAAGATCAGCAGCTAGCTAATGCACCCAGACATTTACAATCAGGAGCACGGCCCTTTCACTGTGCCAGCATGACTTTAACTAGTTTAGGAGCCTCTTCCAAAACCAATGGTCCAGGTCCTGAACCCTGAAACACTACCAAGCCTCTATTGTCTCCATCGGATGATTATAGAACAAGAGGCTTAAAGGGAGTCTGGGCTCCGAGGGGTGGAGGGGAGGGTGTAACCGACCAACGTGTGTTCTCGTTCAACACACGTGTGGAAACACAAACACGTACATGCAGACACGTATGCGCACACACACACACACACACACACACTTGCTAACACACACGCAGGGTTACGACAAATCAAATCCAGCATGATGTAATCTCCATTTTGAAATCATGTCGACTGGGTTTCATAGCCGGCTCAGGGATCCCTGAATGATTCCTATCTCTTACTATCAGAGTAACAACTGCTCGAGATCCCTATTTCTCATATAGAAACTTCAGTATAGAATGTTTTAATCCCATTGCTCTCAATGGCTATGCCTCTAAATCTGATTACGATACTTATTCTGGCAATATGAAGCATAGCTCCGTATCTGTGAACATCAAGTCATAATTTGTAGGTAATTAGGCTACACAGCGGTCCCAAATAGTTGTTTGGTCTGCAGGTCAAGCCGAAATGCATCAGAAAGCACATTAAACAGTCCGTGGGACGCTCAGTTTTGCCCTCTTAGCTTCTCGCTCTCCCGAGCGTCCGCAACAAGCTACTTGCCCCGTTCCTTGTTGTTCAGTCGCCAAGAGCAACAGTGGTAACAGATGACGTCACCACCGCGCGTCACACGGACAGCGGGGGTGATAAATGACGCGTCGGCCACGTTGCGCTGCGATTGACGGCTGTTTGGGTTGTCGGGCCCGCTCGACGTGTCAGTTGGTTGAGAGACAGTGGTGAGGGGGAACAGGGCCCTGCTGGGCCCAGGGTCAGTACTGTGTGGGCATCTTGTTAACACGTGTTTTAATACAACTCTCACAATGACATTTCCGAGCACTGCTTGGTGCTAGGCCCCCCCGTGTTAGTCCGCAGACTCTGCAGTGCTGTAGAGCTTGAAGCTAGCTGAGATGAAACAGAGTGGCGGTGGTTCTGAAGAAGTCCTGGAACGGTTCCGTAGCTGGCGTGGAGGTTGCCTCACCTGAGAACACACGCTATGTGCCCCGTGTGAGTACGTCACATTTGACATTTCGTTCAGTCAGCCGGCTGAATCTTTTCGATCGAAAGCGACGAACAAACGGTGCAAAAACCCTGTGCCTGAGGTCAGACTGAAGTGTGTGTCCTGTCTGTGAGGCCAGGTAGACTTAGTGCACTGAGCACTGGACTGTGAAGGTTTTCACACTGGCACCCTGGCAGCTCTGGAGGGTGGGGGGAGAGGGGGTTTGAGGGGTGAGGGTGGGGCGGTAAGGGGGTTGGGTGGGTGGGTTAGAGAATGGGATGTGGCTCATTACCAGTCAATCAGATGGTCTCAGCCGCTGACACTGGCATTAGGAGGTAATCATGTGTGTTAGCCAGGCAGCTCAGGGCTGCCTTATTGGCATGGCGACAGCTCAACACAACATCCACTCAGAGACGGGCCTGGGCTTGGCAAGAGGGGGCTGCCTCGAACCGTGCCAAGGTACTGCACAACACACACGTACAGATTACACACACACATGCTGTACATCAAAACACACACAGTCACTCAACAGTCTCATCACCTCTTCCTGACGGCGATGAACTGTCAACGGACACGATCGCGGCGGCCACTTCCCTTGTCAGGCCTGAGGAAGAGGGCGGGGGCGAACGAGGATGAGGAGGAGGAGGGCGGGGAGGAGGAGGAGGAAGAGGAGAAGCATGCTCCCGTCGGCCCAATTGAATTATGGGAAGCAGGGGCAGACATGGCAGTGTTTCATAGCCCATTGGTTTTCAGAGCTGTGCGTCGGTCTGTGTGAGCCCTCGGTAATGTGGACCACATGTGTCTGGCTGGGCCGCGGCCCGCCCCTCGCTCCTCAGACCGGCAGGATTCGGACTCCGCCTGGGGAGGGGGGCCGACAGAAAGGTCTCCGAGGGTCACATTTACCCCTGCCACTCCGACAGGATGAGGAGAACGAGAGTGGGGATAGTGACAGAGAGAGAGACTGGGAGAGAGTGAGGGAGAGAGGGAGAGAAAGGCTGAGCGACAAAACAAAGTTTGAATGATAGACTGTGAGCTGGGGAGAGAGAGAGAAAATAAAGAGCGAGAGAAAAGAGAGAACGAACGGGAGTGGAGGAAAAGGAGGAGAGTGATACAGAGAGTGAGAGTAGAAGAGTGTCAGTTACAGAAAGAGAGAGAGAGGGAGCGAGAGAGAGAGAGAGAGAGAGAGAGAGAGAGAGAGAGAGAGAGAGAGAGAGAGAGAGAGAGAGGAAAGTGCGTGTGAGAGAGAAAGAGAGACATGACAGGGTGAAGGCGAACCCGGTGCTGAGGAAGGAAGACAGATGGAGTTCCCAGACACGCTTCTGCAGTCACCACCACCAACCACAACACACCCCTCTACAGTATATCTGTCATTACTGACCCACACCCCTCTGGGCAACCCCCGCGTTCGCCAGGCCCACACCTTTCTCTTGTCCGTAACACTGTCCCCCACCCCCCCAGTCCCAGGCCTCTCGTCTGGTCCCCCGGCACACCCATGCTCATCTCTGTCCCTCACCCCTCTCTGTCCAAATGTCCACCACACCCCTCACTGTTTAATGACTCAATATTCCATGTCCAGAACAAGAGTATTCTGTGTGTCAGCGCACCACACTTGACACATGGATCTTGTCCTCGGACACCAGCAGCCTGGTTCCCGGAGGAGCCCTGTAAAGACAGCACCTTGGTTACTAGAGGGACAGCGGCCCCCTGTTCCCTGGAAGAACCTAAAAGGCTGGCACCCCGGTTCCTAGAGGGACAGCACCTAGTTCTTGGAGAGCCCTGGAGAGACAGCCCCCTGGTTCCTGAAGGGACCTGGAGGAACAGCCCCCTGGTTCCTGAAGGGACCTGGAGAGACAGCCCCCTGGTTCCTGAAGGGACCTGGAGAGACAGTCCCCTGGTTCCTGAAGGGACCTGGAGAGACAGCCCCCTGGTTCCTGAAGGGACCTGGAGAGACAGCCCCCTGGTTCCTGAAGGGACCTGGAGGAACAGCCCCCTGGTTCCTGAAGGGACCTGGAGAGACAGCCCCCTGGTTCCTGAAGGGACCTGGAGGAACAGCCCCCTGGTTCCTGAAGGGACCTGGAGAGACAGCCCCCTGGTTCCTGAAGGGACCTGGAGGAACAACACTCTGGTTCTTGGAGGGACCTGGAGAGACAGCCCCCTGGTTCCTGAAGGGACCTGGAGAGACAGCCCCCTGGTTCCTGAAGGGACCTGGAGAGACAGCCCCCTGGTTCCTGAAGGGACCTGGAGGAACAGCCCCCTGGTTCCTGAAGGGACCTGGAGGAACAACACTCTGGTTCTTGGAGGGTCCTGGAGCAGGAGCCCCAGAGTGGGCCACTGGAGCCAGAAAGTCAACTCTCAGCCACTACCCTTCCATACAGACAGCCTTTCACCTTTGCCTGTTTGCACAAAGAGTAACTTATCCCCCACCCCCACCCCCTCCACACACACACACACACGCACACACACACACACCACCCAATATGAACCTAAGCCAGGCTGAACCACAGCTTAATAAAAACCTGACTCCCTGAAAACCAGTGCCAGAGATCAGACCTGAGGCAGGCAGGGCGGTGTGTGTGGGTGTCTGTGTGTGTATGTGTGTGTGTGTGTGTGTGTGTGTATGGGAGAGACAGAGAATGTGAAGTCCACCGCAACCGCCTTGATTGGGTGGTAGTTGGTACAAGAGTCTCTCTCTCTCTCCTTCTATCTACAATTTATTCAACAATTCCTTGACCCACTTCATCAGATAAAAGCTTCACACCCCCACCAAATAATCCCAAACCAGCCTACTCTTGGAGAAGGAACCCCCCGACCAGTCTTCAACCGTCAGACGGGCAGTTGAGTGTATAGGAGTTGACAAACGGCATTAGCATTCGTTAGCATTAGTCCCTCTCATAACAGCTGCCTTTCAGCAGCTTGATCAAAACAACGGCATGTAAACCAGGAAGAGGCAGTCCTCAGGGAGACCCAGCCCAGGGTTGGGTTACCTTCCTGGGGGTACACAGGGAGCTGCTCCTGGCTAGCCTGCATGCTAATGCCCGAAGCCTCCGCCAGTGACTGGGCTGGTAGACTCCAAAACACTTTTCATCACCTATTAGCCGCAAACCCAGTGGCTGCGACAAAAGGAAGGTTTTGACAAACAGTCTAAACAGCATGTCAGAGTGTGGTGATTTCAACTTCTGGCTGTCCAGCTAGAGAAAGCTGAAAGGTACAGAGCTGCAGCTGGAGTATGCCCCGCTAACATTTACTAGCATTTACCAGCTCTGTCAGCACTGGCTAGCGCTGGCTACATTTACTAGTATCGCTAGTTACATTAGTCTGACAAAAGAGAACACAATGTCAGGACTAATCATTCACTGATGAATATTTCAAATGAATATTTTTTTCATAGTCTTAATAGAGAAGAGAATAAAGGAGAAGAGAGGAAAGCAGAGAAGACAGGAGCAGAAGAAAGGAGAGCTGTGCTTTGTTTGTTAAAGACTAATTAAATGAGACCAAGAAGTCTTTTGGCTTAATTTTACTCTGAGCTATTAACTCATTTCAAGGGGGCCTTTTGCAATCTGGCTTCATAAACTCGCTGACTCTCGCCTGAAACTCTATCAGAAACATTATGCTTTTTAAACATCCGTCCCTAAGAAGGCCCAAGAATGATTTCCTCACAATCATGGGTCTGGCTAAGACACTGATGGAGTATCATTGCCCATCCCATTAACGTTACAGTAGAGAACCATTCATAAAAGCCATGGCTGCACTCTTGATTTGGCACTACTGTTCTATTATGTTAGGCTACAGTACTATTGTACTTAAGTACAAGTTTACAGAAACCCAATTAGATATCGACACAAACCAATATTCATGTGAACGACCAAGGAACCCGCCAGCAACACAAGCCCTTACTGTGGGCAGGCTTTGACTGAATATAAACAAAAACACAACATGAAACTGAGGTCACGAAACAGTCCATGATGAATCCCCTACAGCGAGACAACAGCCTATCAGTGCGCGGCGAGCGCCACGCAAAGCCAGTCCTCTCTCGGCGTCGGTGAACGAGCCTCAGGTTTGGAGGGACAGGCCGTGTTAGCGTGTTCCCCTGACACGTTGTAAACCCCCCCCCTCCCCCATGGATACGCCAGCCGGCTGCATGGAAACAGACGGCCGACATACGTGTAACAGGAACATGCCTCGTCAGATGGCGAAGCTCCACATGTGTTTCCAATGGGGGTCTGAGTCCAGGCAGCCGCTCGGCCCGGACAGCAGGATACAGATCCGGGCCGGCTGGGCTGACGCTGACAGACGTGGAGGGACTGTGATCGGGGTGTGGTGTGTGTGTGTGCGTTCAAGTAGTGTTTGTGTGCGTGCGTGTGTGTGTGTTTGTGCGATAGGGAGACAGAAAGAGTGTGTGTGTGTGTGTAGGTGTAGGTACAGATTGGGGTAGGGTTACCTTGTGTCTGCTGAATGTCTAACAAGGAAAGGACGTCAGTCTACCTGACACATGAGGTTTAAACTGACATCAGCGTGAGATGCTAGATAAGGCTGTGCGTGTGTGTCTGTGTGTGTGTGTGTGTGTGAGAGAGAGAGAGAGAGAGAGAGAGAGAGAGAGAGAGAGAGAGAGAGAGAGAGAGAGAGAGAGAGAGAGAGAGAGAGAGAGAGAGTTTTAACCATTACAGTAGAAAGGAAAGACACAACAAACCTCCTGTTAAAAAATACAATAAATTACTCACATCCACTAAAAAGCCATCTATCCTTCTATGTTGCCGATGACAGGTTAAACAGGAAACCCCCCTACCACACACACACATACACACATCTATCTCTAAGGCCCAATGGAAAAGGGACTTACTTTCTAATAATACACAGTTAAGTAAAAGTTTATGTTTTCAATGGAAGACAAAATAAACGTCCAGAGGTGAGCATGGGCAGGATACTGGCATTTGGAGATCTTTTCCAAAGCGGCGGTTGCGAGGAGGGGAGGCGAGGTCTGTGGAGGGGGTGTATTTCCCCAGACCGTTGCTCTTGTGATGTCATCTTTAGACTATAAACATTTATCTCTCTTTTTTTCTGGGTTTTATAATGCCAGACCAGTCCACACCTGGAGGGTTGATAGTCACTATGCTAGCGCTTAACGGGCTGTCTGTTGCACTGTTTTTGTAGGACTGGATAAGACTTAACTCCATTCATTACTCAGATCATCATGATCGTAATCATTATAATTTGAGTGTTGATGTGAGGGCAGTTGGCTGGTTTTACAACAGACAAGGCAACTGTTGAATGTGTCGCAGTCAAATAAAAGATGACCTTGTGGAAGAAATCGTGTGAGTCTCTGACAACTTTGCAGTCACTCCCTTCCAATCTTCTGTCACAGTTTCTTGTATATTTACCGAACCATAAATGTTCCTTTTCTGTCACATGCGATGGGCTCGTCAAATGAGGCGCGGCAACAGGTGACGAACAGTTGTCATTGGTCATCATCTCACAACATCCACACCTGTCATTGGTGGAGGTCCTCTTCATTTAGTCTGCATCTATTTTGGATCAAACTGACATGTTTGTGGGACCTTCTAAAATCAGTGGTGATGAGCAGGAGGGACGATCTCCGCAGAGTCTAAATAAACCCAGCTGTGGTCTCCAGGACGTATCCAAGGTGGCTGGCGCTCCCCGTACCACCCAAGACGAGCGCAAACCACCAGCCTCCCTCACACCCCCCCTCCCCACTCTCCCTCACCCCCTGCCCACCTCCCCCACCCCCCACCCCCCCCATCCTCCGCCAGGCTGGTAGGGCCTGAGGTGGACAGATTGTGGGCAGGCGAGAGCAGCCGGGGGGGTGGGTGTGTTTGGACCTAGCGTGGTGGAGGAGGAGCAGCGATCGCTGCCTCATGTGCTACTGTATGAAAGGAGCATTGGAGGGTTCTTAGGGCCAGTGGCGAGGTGGATATTTCGGGGAGGCTGGGGTTGGGTGTGGGGAGAGGGGTTTAAAGGGGAGGTTGAGGGGAAAGGGGGTTGGGTGAGGGGTTGAGGGAGAGGGGTAGGGAGGGATGTGGAGGGAAGGGGGAGGGGGCGCTGAGATTTAACACACAGATGAGATCCACTCCACAGAGACTGGCAGTGGTCTCCTTTCAACTCCTGTCCTGATGCCACAATGTGTTTCCTTCACCAACCAAATATACAAGCTGACCACTTTGGATCTCACCTCTCTCTCTCTCTCTCTCTCTCTCTCTTTCTGTTCCAACATTTCCATCTCCAACAGTGTGTTGGAGTCAGCCAAGACGACGTGAATGTCTAATACTTTTTCAGTCAAATATCTTACTGCAGTCAAAGAACAGGATGATTTTCTCTTCCTCCCAGTCCTCCTTTAAAACTGAGGGGGGTAAGACATGTTGATGTTGGCTTTTGTTTTTACCGTGTGGTCATAAAATGGCCGCCACACACATCTTTACATTCCAGTAGAGGCCACCAGTCAGACACGCTAAGAGAGAGAACTCTTCTTCAGTCTTTCTTTGATGTTCCCCTCCAATAGGACACTTTCCCTTGGAAACATGGCTTTGACACGTTGATCCGTTCTTCAATTAGCTGTGTCCTGACCCCCTCTCCTGGGGTTGGTTCAGAACGCAGCCGTCTCCTGGGAAGCCCCTGACTCCACGCCGACCCCCATCTCCACGGTGACCCCAGCAGGTCAGGGCAGCGGGTTCCGTGTTCCGCCTCATTGGGCCGTGTGCAGAACCGAAGCGGGGCCCATCTGGGTTTCCTCACAGATTCACCACGTCCACACTGCCTCTGCTGGACACAGCTGATTAGGAAGAGAGGAGAGGTGGGGGGTGGGGGGTAATCTTCCTGAACAGGTTTTCATCTTCGGGTTAAGGTGCCAAAATATGAAAGCAGGGTGCTCTGTGAGGTTCACAAGATGTTTATGGTCCATGAGAAGCTCCGAGAGCAGAAGAAGGAGATTAGACATGGCTCCAAACTGTGTGAGTTCAGGCTGTATTCACATGCCTGATGTTCCGTGGCTTCAAAGCTGCTTGTTTTCCTCAGAGTGATAATGGAAACACTCCTGTGATGACCAGGCCGCTCATATAAACAGTGAGGAGGAAGGAGGGTAGGACCTGAGGAGGTAAAGGAGGGTAGGATCTGAGGAGGTAGAAGGGTGGCCAGTAGATTGCTGCACTCAGTGTTTGTTGACATTAAAGCTCGCCATAATATTATCGATGGCCGCATGAACTCCAGGAATTTTGCTTCTGGAACTGTCCCCTCAAGGAGACTGACAGACCGGGGCAAACCAGGAAGTAACACAGGCCCCACGTAGCTAATTTATGTAGC
The DNA here is from genome assembly GCF_038355195.1 of Osmerus mordax. Taxonomy (NCBI): domain Eukaryota; kingdom Metazoa; phylum Chordata; class Actinopteri; order Osmeriformes; family Osmeridae; genus Osmerus; species Osmerus mordax. The sequence goes on along the minus strand of NC_090059.1, from coordinate 9,488,804 downwards.
AGACCTGCTCTGCTTCCTCCAACACCTTGATAATTAGAGCTAATGAATGACCTTCCTCTGTGAGACAAGACGGGGTTAACCTGGGGCAGGGCTGGGGGTGGTTAGTGGAGGGGGTGGGGGGTCTTCAGGATTTATTTGTTAGTGGTCTTAGTGCTATTGTGGTATAGTACTATTCTGTTGCAGTGGTGGGAGAATCATTCAGTATCAGTATACATGTGTCCCAATGTTTGAGGGAAAGGAGCAGGAAGAGGAAATAAGAGGAAAACGTGCAGGAGGAAGTGAAAGAGAGAGAGAGAGAGAGAGAGAGAGAGAGAGAGAGAGAGGGAGAGGGAGAGAGAAGGATGAGGAGGTGGGGATATAGGAGTAGGGTGAAAAGGAGGTGAAGGAGCGAGGGAGAGAGTTGTTCATCAGATCCGCCCTGCAGTGCTGGAATGTCGGGATTCCCAGATCTGTCTCTTTTAAGTCTGACTTATTCTAACGTTCTCCAAATAAACATTGTGACAGAGATGGAGATCTGCTCTTTATGAGGAGAAATTCTATTTTGTGTGTGTGTGCATGCATGTTTGGTGTGTGTGTAGGTGTTTGCATGTGTGTGTGTGTGGGAGTTTTGAAGTTTCAGGTTCACTAGAGAGGTAATCAAGCGACGTTTATGTACGTAGGCAAGGCATGAAGGGTCTGCGTAATGCTTCAGCTCTCTCCCTGGCAACACACACACACACACGTACACACACACACACACGCACGCACGCTTCAACAGCGCAGGAACGCACATTTTGGAAACGTGTCTGAGTCCAGGTATACCATGTTTACCCTTGACCTCCGAAATCCATCCTCCTCCTGGTGAACCCTCGTTCCTCCCTGACAGTCCTGCTTCCCCCCCCCCCCCCTCTCTCTGCTGTCCAGGCTGAGCCCAGGATCAGCCACCAAAACAAACACAGCTTTGATAAGCCCGGCAAGTGCCACTCCACCCCCCGCCTCCCACGCCCTCCCCCCACCACACACGGCCCCCGCTCCGCGACCCTTGACCTCATCGCCGGGGTTCCGATTGCCGTCCGTGGGGGTGTGCTTGAGAAAGTCCAGCTGACCATGCCAGGAATGGAGAGGCCTGTGAACACTTAGGACGGAGAAGAAGAGAGGGAGGGAGGAGGAGAGGAGGAGAAATCCGAGGTGGAGGAGGAGAGAAGGGATCGGTGATTAGGGAGGATATTTTCACAAATGTGACGTCCCTTCGGCAAGTTGGCTGTGGCATGGTAGGGTCGTGACCTCTACCCTTACACCTGTATCTACAAAAAGGACTCTTCCACCACCAGGCTTAGGGAGGAACGCACACACACGAAACAGGCACACCCACACACACACGGAGAAACACAAGCACACACACACACATTGAGGCTTCCAAAAAAACTACAGGCTCACACAAGATTTTAACACAAACCAACAAAACCAACACAGACCAGACTTGAAGCAGCAACAGGTAACAACATTCCCCGCTCCTCCGGCTCTGTCTGGCTCTGGGACCAGATTCAGACAGGACCGTGTTTGTCTCCTCTCAGACGGGTCTTTGTGATCTGCGGTCACCATGCCCGGTTCTGGACCACTTTAGGAAAAGCAGAACCTTAAACCTCTGTTATACAGTCGGGCTGGGACAGGAGCCTACACAGCACTGAGTCGTAAGCCCGGACCCTGCTTTCCACCATGTCAGAAAAGCAACAACTGGAAAACAACAAAAACCCCAAAAGCGAAAACACACCCATTAAAAACCCCTTCCCTTTTGAATTTCAGATCCTGTAATTGGCTCAGCGGCCCACGAAACGAATGCTAATGCGTTGGGTTTGCAAGCGTGCGGCTGCGTTCTGAAAAAGCAGGTAGTTAGCGTCCTCCATCACCCCTAGTTTCCACTGCGAGGAAAACCATACATATAAAAACTGGTTTCCAGTCCGATGCCAGAGTAAATTGGGTGGTATATGGAGGCGGTATTTCCTTCTTTGAGAGTGAGGGTCGCTGGTCGTATTTGTGATGGAAGGCTCTGCATCCAGCCAGGCAGGCTGTTCTGAGCCCTCTTTGTGGGCCAGGCGGACATTAACCAAACCACAAGTTATCATTGGAGCAGAGGAGGCCTGAGCAGGGAGAGGCCAACCATCAGCTTCACCTGGACACGTTCTACTGTACGCTAACGCATCCTCACCCGACCTAAACTACACACACTTCACACACACCTCCAGAACACCTCACACGCACCCCACACCCGCCTCAAGCAGTCCTCCAATGCACCTCACACACCTCACGCACCTCACACACACCTCACAGGAAAACGTCTTCTTTCCAGCACCAACCAAACGCACTCTCCTCTCCCTGGACCCTTTGCCCGCTCCTCACCTCACCCACACACACTCCTCACCCACACATCTCACTCACACACGCTCCTCACTCACACCCACACCTTACACACACAAACACCACTCACACCTACCGTACCCATCCCAACATATACCTCACCTACATGTACACTACACCCACGCACCTCACACACCTCACCCACACACACACCTCAGCTATACACGCACCTCACTCACACACACACCTGCTATTCACACACACCTCTGTCGTTCCATCCCTCCCTTGCACTCTGGCAGTGTCCACACCTTTCCCCTCTCTCCTCTGCCCATGCTCCACCCATCTCTGCCTTCCCCCGCCAGGCTCCACACCTCTGTTTTCCCTCCTTCCTCCACCCATCCTGCTCCTGTCACTACTCCATCCATCTCATCTGGGCTGCTGTCAGAACCCAGACCTCCTGCCCTGGCTGTGTGAGTGCTGTGTGCTGGGTGAGGGGTCCGGGGTGAGGCCCAGGCTGTGTGCTGGGTGAGGGGTCCGGGGTGAGGTCCAGGCTGTGTGCTGGGTGAGGGGTCCGGGGTGAGGCCCAGGCTGTGTGCTGGGTGAGGGGTCCGGGGTGAGGTCCAGGCTGTGTGCTGGGTGAGGGGTCCGGGGTGAGGTCCAGGCTGTGTGCTGGGTGAGGGGTCCGGGGTGAGGCCCAGGCTGTGTGCTGGGTGAGGGGTCCGGGGTGAGGCCCAGGCTGTGTGCTGGGTGAGGGGTCCGGGGTGAGGCCCAGGCTGTGTGTTTCGGGGGTGTGTTGGGTGTGTACTGGGTGTGTACTGGGTGTGTGTTGGGTGTGTGTTGGGTGTGTACTGGGTGTGTACTGGGTGTGTGTTGGGTGTGTGTTGGGTATGTGTTGGGTGTGTACTGTGTGTGTGTTGGGTGTGTACTGTGTGTGTGTTGGGTGTGTATTGGGTGTGTGTTGGGTGTGTTTCAGGTGTGTATGGTTGTGTGTTGGGTGAGACCTGTCTGTCTCTCTCTCCCACTCACATTATTGCTCTCTCTCTGTCTTGTTCTCTCTCTCACTCACACACTCTCTCTTTCCTACGATCTCTCTTGCTCTCCACTTCTCTGGTTACCCCAACCTGCCCCAGCCTCCCGACCCAGTATCTCCTCCCCCCTCTCCTCTTCCTCCTGGCTGGCACAGTGTCCTCTCTCCATCTCTCTTTCCCCGGTGCCCGTGCCCATCCACCAGCCTTGCTGCACTCGACACGGTAAATGGAGTGAGAGCAAAAGAAAATACTTCTAAAAATCTTCTTAGTTTATTTTCCTTTCTGTCAGGCGGTCACGCATACGTGCAAGTACAGTGCACTGTGAAAATATTATGATATGGTTTGCAGTTATTTTTAGTAGCCTTTTCCAGGTCGTGTTTGCCATGTATAGTGCACCTTGTTCCATAGAATAACCCTGATTTCTTATAAGTAAATAATAAAACGGTTACCTGAATTAAATGTTATTTTTCTCAGATGAATAGGGCTTTTTCTGGCTGGAACACGCCGCGCACACAACACAATATCCTCACGCCTGTGTATAGTTATGCAATTTGGTCTAATTCAACTAATAACATTGACCTACACATACACACGTCCTCACTCATGCACACACACACACACACACATACACACACGCACATACACAGACTTGCAGGGCAAAGAAAGGCCACATGCTAGTCTTTATCAGTAATAAGTTGTAAAAGTCCTGTAACTTCCACTGTAGGTAAAATACACAGTCTCTCTCTCAGTCACAATATACAACTCTGACTTTGTATAAAGTTTATTGTAGATGAGTGATGGACTTCAGGTGTTACACAACCATTCATAAACAATATCTGAGTGATATTAATATAGATAAATATTCTCTTTTTCTAACAGTACACTTTAAAAGTCATTACAAGAACATTGACATAATCAATGAGAATAAGTGCACTGTGAAATTTCATGAATGACCAAGCATACCACCTTAGTCAGCTTGTCTTATGTTGCGATAACATCCCATAATAGGCCTTCCATAGTATGATTAATAGGTATGCTTTGAAAAAGATATCACTAACAATCTTTAATCACAAGTCCGTGGTCAAATGTATTTCCAAGAGTGTGTGTGACAGCCTCAAACAGCTATCCTCACCTATCCAGCCTCACCTATCCAGCCTCACCCATCCAGCCTCACCCATCCAGCCTCACCCATCCAGCCTCACCCATCTAACCTTACCCAGCCAACCTCACCCATCCAGCCTCACCCATCCACCTCACCCATCCAGCCTCACCCATCCAGCCTCACCCAGCCAACCTCACCCATCCAGCCTCACCCATCCAGCCTCACCCAACCAACCTCACCCATCCAGCCTCACCCATCTAACCCCACCCAGCCAACCTCACCCATTCAGCCTCTGCCAGCCAACCTCACCCATCCAGCCTCACCCATCTAGCCTCACCTATCCAGACACCCATCCAGCCTCACCCATCCAGACTCATCCATCCAACCTCACCCACACAGCATCACCCCACACAGCCTCACCCGGCCAGCCTCTAGCAGAGTGATCAGGCTGTTTGACTGAGCATCAGGGAGCTCTGTGGTTCCACTCCGGTCTCATATGAAACCTGAGTGGAGCCCCAGACTGAGCAGGGCCCGACTGCTGAGCCAAATGAAAATGTCGATGTTGGCCCGACGATCTGCCCTTTCTCTCTCCACCGCACTCCGCCGTTAACTCCCTGACGCACAGCGCTCTCGGATGTAGTAAAAAAGGCTTTATGTATTCAATAATTGCTTAACAGTTATATAAAATGTCATTAACTGCTCGCGCTGCTTAGGTTACATCTACAGACTACACCAGTGGGCCCAGACCTCTCTCCCTCCTTCACTCCCCCTCTCCCTCCTTCACTCCCTCCCTCCTTCTCTCCCTCCTTCACTCCCTTTCTCCCTCCCTCCTTCTCTCCCTCCTTCACTCCCTCTCTCCCTCCCTCCCTCTCTCCCTAAATCCAACTTCACGTCGCCTTTTCTCTCTCCTTTGATCCCTCCCTGCCCTCTGTCCTGCTCTGTCTTTCCGTCTTTCTAGATTTCTCCTCAACTCCCTTTGCATTTCTCCACCTTTCTCTCTCCTTTTCTCCGTCCCTTCTCTCTCTCTCTGTTTCTCAAAACCATTCAACCCTTTATCTCTTCCTTCCTCTGTCTCCATTATTCCCTCTAACTTCCCTCCCTCCCTCCCTCCCTCCCTCCCTCCCTCCCTCCCTCCCTCCCTCCCTCCCTCCCTCCCTCCCTCCCTCCCTCCATCCCCACTCTCCATGCACCCCCAGGACATCACCAGGCCCTGTCAGACTGTGGTGTGTTGGGTCTGTGTGGTCAGGTAGAATACCTGCCCTGGTCTCCTATCCCATCAGCCATCACTCCCAGACACCCGCCAAGGAGGGCCTCTCTCCTTCCTGGATGAAGTCATCCTCCCGCCTGCTTCACAGCGGTGGCCGATTTATGTCTTCTCTCGCTCCCTCCGTCTCTCCCCTCCCTCCCTCCTTCCATCCATCCCTCCATCTATCCCTCCCTCCCTCGCTGCGCCGTTGTATTTCAGCTCCATTAAAAGTAATTGGCAGATCACGGCAGGATGAATGTTTGGGGAAACCGTTCCCGGGCAGAATGGGGTTTCCTCCAACATCCCCTAAAAACAGAACCCACTTTTATGAGATAGAATGACATCCAGCAGTCTGAGGACGATTTTACCTCCACAAATCCAGTCCATCAAGTCTGGAATGAAGGTCAATATTTGCCCATATGATGAGAGCTCTATATATCCCCAGACAGGTATGATCACCCCTTGAAATGGATACCATGCCAGCTCCATGCACTCTCTGATATTAGGGCATAACTCAACCCGGCCGCTTCCTCTGCCATCTCTGATCCACCCTCTACCCACACTGGGAGAAAGAGTAGCCTCATCTAACCAGCGGTTGTGGGCTCTATCAGTGTTTGGTCCCAGCTACCCTCCACTTCCCCTGAGAGAGCTGCTGTTGGAGAGCCGTCTCTCTGGAAACACTGGGGCCCCATCAGCAGACCACACCCTGGTGTCCCTCCCCAGGAACCTGGCTCCTGCTCAGCAGTACCTTCACTTTCCTCCTCCAGGCTGTGGGGATTGATCCGTGGCTCAGTTCTGCTGAGAGGGGATGGGACAGTATGGAGGGTCCAGGCAGCCGGAGTAGGCCCATGCTCTGGTGTGGATGTCCAGGGTTCTGGGTCTGGAGTGGAGATCAGGGGGCGTCCTCCTGTCATGGCCTGGGAGGCTTGATGTGTGTGGGGATGTGTCTAACTGGTGATGGATCTGCTGGAGCAGAGGGGGCCTGTCTGCTCTCTGTGAATACATCCCACTGTTCTCCCTGTGTCCTTTGGACATTCTGAAATTCAATATCTATCGATCTATCATTGGTGTGTGCGTGTGTGTCTAACGGTGTGTGTGTGTGTGTGTGTGTGGGGGGGGGGGGGATTAGTGTGTGAGAATGAGAGTCAGATCAAATCACTTGAGAAAAGAGTGAAGGTTTATGATTGGGAAAACAATATTATTCTTAGATTCACCCACCGATCGCGAACGCGCCCGCGTGATGGAGAGCGTCTGCGATAGAGAGTGCATGTGAAAGAGAGTGTGTGTATGCGTGTGTGTGAAACCGAGTCTGTGTGCGCGCGTGCGTGTGTGTGTGTGAGCAGGCGGCACCGTGGCCAGCTGTAGCGGGGCTGGTCTGGTTTAGTCTGCAGCAGGAACCCAGCCTCCGTCTGCAGCACTGGGAGTGCTGGTGCTGACGTCTCCCATCTGTCATCTGTGCCCGCTGCATGGCTGTCACCGTATACCACTCTGATACACACACACACACATACACCATCCCCCCCCATTCTCCCTACCCACTCTTACTGCATATTGCCACAGGTCTTTCTATAAATATTATTGTTGATTGAAAGGCCTGCCACATGTGCCTACACATGCACACACAGCTTTCTTTTTTTGTGAGTTTAGGTGTATGTTACATGTGTAGGCAGTATGGACTCTACATAGGTTGATTTGGTGTGGGCGTGTGTGTGTGTGGGCGTGTGTGTGTGTGTGTGTGTGCGACAGTGAGGCTGCCGATATGAGCTTGTGACAGGCACCTTCCTGTGTTAGACACTGTACATGGATTTCCCTCAGTACAGGGGAACACACTGTCTACAGCACTTCAACACGTCCCAAATAAAGACCTCATTTACGGAGGCCCACTGTACTAACCACAGCATCTCATTATGGAGGAAGTCATCCCAGAATAGCAGCTTCAGCAGAAGACACGGTGAAATACTGGGTTAGATGATGATGCATAATAATGATGAAAATAGGCGAGTTAATTTCAAATGACCTGTTTGATAATGTCACTGAAGTTAAGGAAATATTCGCTCAAAGCTGCAGTGTGTGTGTGTGTGTTCACGAACATGCATCTGTGTGAGTGTGTGTGCTTGAGCGTGGATGGGCACGTCTGTGTGCATGTGGTGTCTTGTGCGCGTGTGGATGTGAGTGTGGTGCCAGCAACCTGGTGTTCACACTGGGTGTCCCATCCCCTCCAGGGGACAGTCGGGGGGCTGTTATGTCCCTGTCCATTAATCAGCAGACCGTAGATTGTTAGTGACACACCTCGGCTGGACAGAGACGGGCTGGGGTTTACAGTACCAGCACCCTTGGGGTGGGCGGGGGGGGGCTGGGGGGTAGTGGGGGAGCAGGCGGGCGGGCATGGTCGGTGAGGGGTGTGTCTGGTGTGACCACGTGAGCGTGGGTAGTGTTTGTGGTGTGTGTGTGTTATCCTTTTATTGAACGACTAATCCCCATTGCTTCCCATCGACCACTCCGAATCAGCTGACTCTGACACTGAACGCTCATACAATTGTCCATCAGTCCTCATCACATCATCTACTCTGCGCTTCAGTTTTCCGAACCTCTCCTAAATAAACTCCCCCACTCATACAATACACTTCTACATTCCACCTGATAAAAAAAAAAAAAAACGTACAAAAAATGTGGAAAAAAACCCACAGAACTTTTCTAGAAAGCCCCCCGAAAATCACCCACCAGACGAATCCATGAGTCGCCTTGCCTTCAGGTCTGTGTGTATATCCATTCACTGTGTAGTCTGGTGTGAACTCAGCCTCTCCTGTGTGTATATGTGTACGGGGGCACCTCTGGGCTCGTTTGATTATGTCTTTGTCCATCATCGGAGGGCTTTTAGGAGCAGGAAGCCTCCTTGGGGTGACATCACGCAGCGGCCTCGGCGGGGCTCTCTTCCCTCACAGGTAATGGATGGAGCTGTGTTCTGACCAAGCTCCAGCAGAACGGGAGTCCCACCAGGAAAACACCATAGATCTAAACGCCAGCGCTGTGTACAGCGCAGGGAGAGGTGGAGGACATGGGAGCTACGGGGGGAGAGGAAGAGAAACGAGAAAAAGGATCGAGCAAGCGGTGGTCAGAGTATGGACGGGTGATGTGGAGGGGAAAAGAGAGAAATAAATAGATCAAAAGAGAAGAGAGGGGGGGGGGAGACTGACAGATGGAAAGAAAGAGAAAGAGAGAGAGTTAATAAGACTGAGAGAAGGAAAAAAGACAAGTGAGAAAGAAAGACAGAGAGCAGAGAGAGAGAGAGACAGAGAGAGAGAGAGAGAGAGAGAGAGAGAGAGAGAGAGAGAGAGAGAGAGAGAGAGAGAGAGAGAGAGAGAGAGAGAGAGAGAGAGAGAGAGAGAGAGAGAGAGAGAGAGAGGGAAAGGCCAAACAGTGACCTTAGCAGATGCTGACTTGGGTCCCATTCATCAGAGTCTGTGCTATCTAAATGTGTTAGCCAGTGCTCATACAGCTACAGGAAGGCCGCTCCTCCAGGAGCTGAGAACAGCCTGCGGGGAGGAGAGGAGAGAGAGGGACGCACATCAGAGAGAAAATTAAAAAACAACAAGGCAATTAGACTTCCACCGATAGATCATTTATGAAGGAAATGACTCACACTGATCCCAGCGCAGCTTTAACATGACCTCGCAGCAACGAGAGGTCATTGCAACTGATCTGGGTCCAGCAGATGAAAGAAGAACACCAGCCCCGGCTGATAATTCATCACTTAAACGGCCCGTGTGTATGGCAGATATACATCCACCAACCATCACGACTGCTGAAATGATTTGTTAACAGAGTTCTAATGAGAAACGCGGCGTTTCTCCACTGTGCCGGCGGCCACTGTTCCTTCCCACCCCTCCGCTGCCCACCCCTCCGCTGCCCACCCCTCCGCTGCCCACCCCTCCGCCTCACCCTCCGCCTCACCCACTGCCTCAAAGTGATTCATGGGCAGGGCTTTTTTTTCGCCATTAGGCTGAAACTAACTGGATCTATGGTTATCGCTTGGCTGAGATTTAATGAATACTCCAAGAGCCGTTGTTTCTGAGTGTCAAAACTGGGCCGGACTGTCTGCCAGTCTCCGCTGGCCAGGAGGTGTGGCTAGGAGATTGTGAATGGGGGACTGATGAAGAGATCTCACACACCTAGCACACACACACGTTGAGGACACACAAAACACACACACTTACAAGGGTTCACAACAGACATACAAGGGTACAAACACACACACAAATACGTCAATAAGAAAACCACTGTACCTACCTTTACAGAACATTAAAAGTGCAAATTAAAGCCAGGCTTGATGAATGTCAAACCATCCTAGTTTATAATACGCTTTTTATTACTGTGTTTATTAGTTCTACCTGTGACGCCATCAGTGATTAAACCAATCAATAACAAGACTTTATTCCACCCTAATTTGTTTAGTTGCCCACCCCCCCTCCCTCGCTCATTCAGGGGAAGCTAGAGTCAGTCCAAGACACATAAACAGCTGTAGCGTGGAGAGGCTGTCCTCAGCGTCTTAGTAGCACTTTTAATATCCTGTAATGAAAGCTGCTGGCTGAATCTGAAGGCCTGGGGCATCCTGGCCTCACTAATACCCATACCTGGACCTGACACACAAGCCTGGCCAAGCACTAACACAACACACACACACACCTGGGTCTAACACACAAGCCTAGCCCTGCACTAACACACAAGCCTAGCCCTGCAGTAAGACAGAGACCTGAACCCTGGCATTAACACACATCACGTGACTGACTAACATACAGGCCTGGGCCTAACACTGACAGCCTGGATGTGCCTGGCCTGAGCAGGAGCAGCCACATCTGGGCCAAGCACACGAGCCTGGCTCAGCTGATAAAGCCTGGCTCACCTGATAAAGCCTGGCTCACCTGGGTTAATGCATGTCACTGGGCGGTGGCCTTCTTCTCAGACGCAATGCCGCTCCCCTCTAGTGCTGCCAACATGCTCCTCAACTGGGCTCTAGTCAGAAGAATAACACAGAAAAGAGCTGAACCAGGATCAGGTTCAGATGAATGGTGATTCATTAGTGCTCTAGACACAGGGAGAGGACCTGATCCCAGACCAGTTCTTCTACTCAAAGCCCACATTGCGGCCTCCACTCCTAGGCCCTGGGCCTGATACTGGGACACATACAACACACACAGGCCTGTAGAGACAGCCTGTTGTGTGAAATGTCAATCTATCTATGTCGCAGTGTGATGGTGTGAACTTTGTATTGGAGCTGACGTGATGTGGAAAAGGCAAAAGGGCACATGCTCAGACCTGCACATGGCAACAACCTTAAAAAAATAACACACTACCCAGAAACATTACATGTGTGTTTACGTGTAGCGAAACCATTTACTACTTTGCGTATGTATTTATGTTTGTCTAAACCTTTCTATACAGTGCTGTTATGGATTCATGCCATGTGTGCTGAATGTGACATGCCGGTGGAAAGTTAAACAGGAGTGAAAGAGCTGTCTGTTCTAGGTTTACACCCCATAACGCTCCACCAGCAGATAAGGGGTCCATCGTCACCATGGAGACGTAGAGCTCCTGGAGTCGGGATCCAATTTGGAGGAAACCACAAGATCAACACAAAC